>NW_026732161.1:1010000-1167500 GCF_028476545.2 Physella acuta | reverse complement strand
TTGTATACATTTATATAATACAATTTGGTGAAATATATTTTAATATATGTTTTAAGAATAAAATAACATATGATAAAGTTATGTATATATATATATATATATATATATATATATATATATATATATATATATATATATATATATATATATATATATATATATATATATATATACATACATATGTATACATTTGTATACATTTGTATACATTTGTATATATATATATATATATATATATATATATATATATATATATATATATATATACATATATTAATATATATATATATATATATATAATTTTTATTAATATATGTAATATGTGTTCCTGTTTAAAATAATACTGTTTCTACTATGATAAGAGGGCATATATTTTTACCGTTTTGAATATTTTCTATTAAAACGTTATTACAACAATTTGTGATCAAAATATTTATTTCTTCATTTATAACTTCTATCATCTTGAGTGACAGAAAAAGAAAACAAAGCTCCATCGCTCTCAAGTTCTGCCGCGTTAGAGTACAGTATTTTCTTTCCCTCCCCAGAAGTATGTCATATTTATTTAACAAAAGGTTGTACTGTTAGAACATAATCCCGCTGTTGTCCGTATTTGGAAATTTCTAGAGGCTGAATTTGATGAATTTTCGCTTTCCTGTTGTGAATTACTCGTCGCAACTGCCTGCTAGCACTTCACGATAAAGTGTAGGTCATATCTCTGGTGTACATTTTAATAGGCCAGCATCCTGCTATTTGAGTTAGACCAGTTCTCTGTTAAATAATATGGAATTTGAATTTGCATATATACATATTTATATATATATATATATATATATATATATATATATATATATATATATATATATATATATATATATATGCCTTTTGTTGTAGATTTTCATCAAAGTTGTTACAATGTTTAGTTAGAAAAGAAAAAAATCGACATATTTGCCTATAGTCGACAAACAATATGCCATTTTTAAATGTACAACCTACTGTTTGGAAGTGCTAAGCCTAGCTATAATATGTTGTGTGTTTAGTTTTAGTGCTACGACATACACATATACCTAGCTACATTATGTTGGTTTATATAACACAAAGAGGCGTTATATCAGGCTTCTCCAACACCGTTGTTTTGGACAACCACATAAACGCTCTGCTAAGATTCTCTTTTAGAGAAGTTATATGCTTGTTATAAACAATCTACCTGCCTAGGGCTTTCTGTTAAGTATTTGTTTTGTGAGTTGTCACTACCCCCCCTCTTCCCCCACCCACCCCCGCTAATCACCATGAAGATATAAGACACTGAATAATAAAAGTGCAGAGTTGAGAAATGAATTAAGTTTTTGTAAAGTTATTACCGGTGGTGTATTCTTTGAACAGCTGCAATATTATTTAAAGTTTTGAAACTATCCCAAAGTGTCCTATAATTCTAAAAACTTCAAAATGTTTAATTTGGACAACTTACATGGTAATTGTAATAATTATTAAAAATCACGTTTATACTTGTTAATTATGTAATAAAGTACAATGGCCCTTATCGTCTCTTTAATTATACTTTAGTTTATAATACTAATAATATGTAAATTAGTTTAGTTATCAGGTAGGCCTATAATAGGATAATTCAAAAGAAAACGATTGCCCCAGATAATGGACGTATCACTACACCATCCAGAACGGCCAAAACAAAAAAAAACTGCATCAAGCAAAGCCAGACCGACCATTGCTTTTAATGGACGAACTTCTCTAATTTCCCCATTTAAAAACATCAAGAATTAAAAAAAACTCATGCTGAAAAGGCCTCCATTAAATCGACATGAAGAAAAGCAGAATTTTTACAAAAAAAAAAAGCTGTTTGCTGAAATTTTAAGTTAAAAATTTAATTATCTGACCTAATTAAAGTAAAACTATCCCACGAGGATTGAAACCCAAAACTTTATTTTTTTTACAAAACAGCGAAAATTCGTACACGCATTTTAAAAAAAATATCATTTTATACAGATGTGTAATCTGTGAGAATAAAAAAAAAACATTACCTAATAAAGTAGTAAATAGAAGTTGCTTGTAAAAGAAAATTAATTTTTGTAACGCGTTGAAATACTTTGATCACCTATCTTTCATGTTATTCTTACAAGAAAACCATGCCTGTGGTTAAAGCACTCAAACAACAGTATCAGATGTCTGGTGTTCACTTCGACGTCACTCACATTTTTATCATCTTCAAACATGTCGCTCTTATTTTGATCATAATTTTTTATGACATTTTATTTGGATCATCATCTTTAATGTCAGTCTTATTTGGATCATCATCTTTCTTGACATTCATGTTTGAGTCGTCATCATTTATGTCCCTATTTCTTGGACCATTATCCTTTATGCCTTTTATGTTTCTTATGTCATTCTTCATTCATTTAAAATCTCCTCATGTATAACTTATAAGTCACCAGATGTCCTTGTGTAATTACTAAACCTGCTCCAGTGTATGTAATTACATGTCTTCATACACATAACCAAATGTCATTTGATTTGGAACCAAACGTCATCTCTTATAAATTATCAAATCTCACGAGATTTATACCACACTCCCCCCCCCCCTCCGGTTTAGACCCCTAGATTTAGACCCTGGGCGGTTGGTTTCTAGAGCACAATTGAGGCAGACATTTTAACAATGTATATTTACTTAAAGGTTATATTTAGTGTTTAGACAAGTGGTTTACAAACCTTACTAGTTCATGTGCGCATTCACCGATCCTTTGCAAATAGATATATCGTATCGTCCGCACTTACAAAATCCAATGGTAAATTATACTAGTCGGGTGTGTGTCTTGACCTTCGCTGAGCCCTTGAGATTGACTCACCGAACCCCTGGGGTTCGATCGAACCCAGTTTAAGAACCACTTGTTTAGGTAAAGGATGGACTAATTTATATATAGATGCTCTGTTAACAATATAACAAAATATATAATATAAAATATTACATTTATAATATTAGCGAAAATGAGCCCATCGTTTTTGGCTACCTTTTTAAAGGATAGTTATACTTTGCATGTTACAAAAAAAACAAGCGAATAAATCAATCAGAAATTTAAAGTCTAAACTGCAGGCATTATCTGTGACGAACGGTTTTAGCCGATCGATTGGTGGATCTCAGAGAGTTATTTACGTGCTTAGTACAACAAGCCCCATGTCTATCAACGGTAGACAAGGGCGGAGTGATTGTCTGGGGGAGATTGTTCAATCGTCATGTTGTTTGCTTGTGGTAATCTGTAGGCCTGCTGGTCCGGTTGTGTATCAGCTGGTGGCACTGATCTGTTGGTGTATTGGTGAACTGGTGTACTAATATGCGTGTGTACTGGTGTACTGGTGTACTGGTGTACTGGTGTACTGGTGTACTGGTGTACTGGTGTACTGGTGTACTGGTGTACTGGTGTACTGGTGTACTGGTGTACTGATGTACTGGTGTACTGGTGTACTGGTGTACTGGTGTACTGGTGTACTGATGTACTGTTGTACTGGTGTACTGGTGTACTGGTGTACTGGTGTACTGGTGTACTGGTGTACTGGTGTACTGGTGAACTGGTGTACTGGTGTACTGGTGTACTGGTGTACTGGTGTACTGGTGTACTGGTGTACTGGTGTACTGGTGTACTGGTGTACTGATGTACTGGTGTACTGGTGTACTGGTGTACTGGTGTACTGGTGTACTGGTGTACTGGTGAACTGGTGTACTGGTGAACTGGTGTACTGGTGTACTGGTGTACTGGTGTACTGGTGTACTGGTGTACTGGTGTACTGGTGTACTGGTGTACTGGTGTACTGGTGTACTGGTGTACTGGTGTACTGGTGTACTGGTGTACTGGTGTACTGGTGTACTGGTGTACTGGTGTACTGGTGTACTGGTGTACTGGTGTACTGGTGTACTGGTGTACTGGTGTACTGGTGTACTGGTGTACTGGTGTACTGGTGTACTGGTGTACTAGTGCACTGGTGTACTGGTGTACTGGTGTACTGATGTACTGATGTACTTGTTTACTGGTGTACTGGTCTTTTTGGTTCATATGTAATTGATAAGGTGTAGTAATACATAAAGTGCAAACCCACAAAACAAAAATACTTTCATGTATAATTATATATATCTATGTATATATATATATATATATTTATATAAATATATATAAATATATATATATATATATATATATATATATATATACATATATATATATATATAAATATATATATATATATATATATATATATATATATATATATATATATATATATATATATATATATATATATATGTATATATATATATATATATATATATATATATATATATATATATATATATACAGATAAAACATATAAAGTGATCTATATAAAGTATATATATATAAGTGAATATATATATATATATATATATATATATATATATATATATATATATATATATATATATATATATATATATATATATATATATATATATATATATAAATTATATATATATATATAAACAATTTATTACATATCATTTTAATGCACGGGTTCCCAACCTGGGGGTCGCGACCCCCCTGGGGGTCGCGACCCCCCTGGGGGTCGCGAAGGTCTTTCTGGGGGGTCGCCAACTGGTATACTAAACCTTTGTAATTTGAAACAAAACATAAATATTTAGACGAATTTTTAAAATTCGGCTTCATTAACATCACTGGAAATGTAATAGAGAAGAAACAAAGCGCACTGTACAAAGTTGTTCTCAGTCACGAGTTTATGAAATCTTCAAAACTAAAACGCCATTTGAGACGAGTCATTCGGAACACACCAAAAAATATATGGAGTTCTTTCGTCGGTAAGAAGCTAGTTGCAAACGCCAGAGACTTAATCGAACAGGAAGTTTTCACCAGCATTAGTGCAAGCATCAAAAGAAGTCGCGATAGAAAATGCCAAGCAAAAAAAAAAACAATAGGAGAAAATCTCATCAAACGCTGCATGTACGTAAATGTTAAATAACACATTTTTATCGAAATTAAGCTTTCACCATTGTTTGCTTTTCAAGTTGATAAATCAACAGAAGTGAGTTCGTGTTCGCAGTTGCTGGTCTGTGTCTATATTTATGCAGATGATAGCAAAGAAGAGTTGCTCTTTTGTGAAGATAGCATGGAGGAAATAAATACCTTTTTTGAAACTGGATGATTAAAATGGGTTAGAACGGCTGTGGGGGTTTATACGGATGGTGTGCCATCTATGTTTAGCTCAAAATCGGACTTTCAGAAAACAGAAAAGACTTAGCTCCCTAACCACTGCCCTAACCAATCGTCATCAAGAGTCCATTGCTAGTATAAGTCGTAAATTATATAAAATATGGAGCCTTCAAAGAACTGAGCAAAAACATTAATATAGATCACGAGGTTCTGCTCTTCTACATTACAGTACGCTGGGTGTCAAACGAAATGTTGTAAATTGTGTTTTTGAATTGAAATCTAAAATCAAATTGTTCTTGGAAGTGCGAATAAAACAAGAATTTTTGGTATACTTAAAACGACATAGAGTGGTTGGAGAGAGTATCATACCTAGCAGATGTGTTCAAACATCAAGATAAGCTTAACCTGAAGCTTCAAGGAAAATGAACAAATATTATAACTTTCCATGATAATCTCGGGGCATTTTTATCAAAGCTGCAAAATCGGTAAATAAAATAAATCTTGGAAATATTGTAAATTTGAGAAATCCTGCGGTGTGGTAGATGAATCTGATCGTGACATAATTAAAATTTTGAAAGAAGCGATTTCTGGGCATCTTGAATCTCTTGAAAAAGAACTGCGGCGCTATTTCTCTGAGCTGAAAGAAGAAGAATCTACATTGACGCATTACCCATTATCTACTTCCCATGATGTTGCCAGCATTCCCGATGAATTACAAGATGAATTCTTTGATTTGCAGAATGATTCCGAGTAAGATGAAAAACTGTAGACACAATTTTAGTGTAGTATTCACCATTCATACCCAAACGTAAAATTGATTGACTTTTCGAGAATATATTTTCAACACTATTCTTCAATTAAAAATAAAATTAAGATAATTATAATGACATAGGTTGGCGTTAACAACATTTTTTTTTAAAATTAAAAACTTAACCACGAAGGTTTAGTGAATAGTATGCAATTTTACTCAAACTATTAAAACGAGCCGACCCGCTGCGTATCATACGCCACTATTTAGTTGTTTTTTTTTCTACTTTTCAGTAATTTATAATTTGTGAATTCGACAGTACCAATGCTGCCACTGAAAAAATTTGCTTAAAAACACTAAACCTCCCTTCCCCCCCCCTCCACGTTAAAGCAGCCTCCTCTTAGTTACCTCCTCTAAGTTTAAAATCGTTTCAAACTAAATTATCTGCCCCTAATAGCCGTCACTAAACCCGTCTCTATGATTGTAAAATGTAAATAGCTCACCAGGCCATGTGAGGGGGTGGGGGATGGTAGCGATAGAGAGGAAGAGAGGGGACTGTAAGGCGCACTTGCAGCTTGTTTTCTAAAGGCTCCCAGAAGAGAATTATATATATAGATAGTTATCAAGAGTAGTTCATATTGAAAGTCTACTAGAAAATCTTATTTTAGTGCTTATTAATTTCCATACTAATTTCGGCTTTTTAATTCTATGGGGGTCGCGGGTCACTTACTTTTTATAAAAGGGGGTCGCCACTCGAAAAAGGTTGGAAACCACTGTTTTAATGCAAGATAAACTACTAAAAAAATGACTGCTACATGTTTTTTAGCATGTTTTTGGGATTCAAAAATTCTTCCGGGTTGTGTTAAAAAGGCTTTACCCTATCTCTAACAATTTTATTTAAAAAAACCGAATCGGATCAACTTTAAATATACACCCTTAGGCCACAATTAGAGTTCGACACAGCCAGTAAAGGCAAGCAAAATCCTTTAGCAGCTTCTGAGGTTTAGATAGACGGCCATCGTAGATATACAATATACATGGACGGCCAGCGCAGATATACAATACATACGGACGGTCAAAGTAATCGGCCTAGATATATAATACACTCTGTACCGTAATGTTATCTGAATTAGGTCAACCCGATATAATGGAGTCAAATACGTGAATTAAGGACACCTCTTGTAAAGTGAACTAGGTCACTTTTGTAAATTAGGTCAATCCTCTTAAATTAGGCTTATTTCTTATTCTCTATTTTTTTTAAATAAAATCTTTTTTTTGTTGTTACTTTGCACAGTTTTGAAGGCATGATAAATTGGTAATAAAAAGTACTTAAGTTTCATCATTAATTATTGTATAGAAAAGCTTGTTGATTATTAGGATAGTAATACTTTTTTAAAATATTGTAGACTTACAAGCTTGTTTTTGTTTATTCTTTTCTCTGTTTTATATTGGGCTCTCTAGGAAAATAATTTTTGTTAAGTTAAAATTTTATAAAAAATTGCGGTAAATGATAAATTAATTTAACTTTTCTCCTGTTTTTTTTTTTCGCTTCAAGGTTGTAACCCTACATGTTTATAATTTCACAAGTCCGATGAGTTATCCTCGCTGACAGCTGGGAATTTCAAGTTACCTACCCTGAGCGGCAAGGGAGATAACAAAAATAAGCCTTAGGGATGGGAGATAACCAGATCATTAACAAATGGCCTAGCGGAATAAACACGAAGATAACCCCAGCCATGTCCTAGCCATATGGTTCATTTTTCTAACTTTACTTAACTGGCATTTGTTTTCTTAAAACCCCCTGGATAGCGAGCAAAGGGGGTGGGGTACGTTAAGATGACGGGTACGGGAGTGGTAGAAGAAGGGTTTAAAATTTAATTCTCTTTAACAGCCGACCCTGAGTTTTAGAATAACTAACATGGTATTAAAATTCTATTTAAAAAGAAAGATGTTTTTTTTTTCGACATTCAGTGTACTTGGTCTAGTATATAGCTTTCACACTTCTAATCAACTAATTAGCTGACTAGGATACAAAGCCTAAACTAAAAGGTAAACGGGGCATTCTTACACGCAAACATCAGCCTCAAGGGTTCAAACAGATCGAAGGTATTAGCGGTGATGTGTTTTACCATATCAGACATATTAGTCGTTCATTAAGGACCTCAATATGAGATGAGTGGATTGACTGGGGAACGGTGGGACGGGGGCAAAACGGGGGTGGGGGAGGTGTATTATTTAAAAACTTCAATTTAAATAGTAATGTTCGAAACTAAATTTTAGCAGAAATGTACAATTGTTTAAATTGCAAACAGATATTTTGTGAGTTTTAGATATTTCAGTGTGTATAAGTTGTATAATTCTTACATGATTAGCTACATACTTTTGATTAGGTTTATAAGTGTTCGTCAAAAATAACGATAACAATTAACCTTTTTTATATTATGTCTTGAAGTTATCGTCTTTCCCCTCCCCCACGAAGGTAAATAACTCAAAAACAATATTCATAAAAACAAACTTCAATTCCATTACAGAAAATGCCAATTTGGTAATAAATGGAGTGTGGGCTGAAGTGGGTTGTCTGATATTTTTATGACGAGGCCTAGCGACGTGGGGGTGGGGACTGCGCTCGGTACACGTCATGTATTGCCGACTCCCATGATGCCGAGTGACGTACCACGACTGTAGGAGTACTCTAGGTGGCATTCCGCGAGTGTAGCAGTACTCTAGTGAAACAAATTACATTATTCCTCCGCTCAGGGTCCATTGGTTGGATTGTCTGGGCTGCTACAAGTGTTCCTACTCACCCCGTCAAACCACATTTTAGACGCGGGCTAAAACATAATCTCTTTGACGCTTTTTCTCAATTGGTTAAACAGTAATCGTTCCGTTTTCGGAATTATTTATTTTCAGTACACGTACTTCGAAAACCAAAATAGTATGTCACTTCTTATTAAACATTTAAAAAAAAAAAGAATTAATGTAAAAAAAAAACATTTTTGGAAACAAGGTTTGCAGTAAATGTACTATTTACACGGAACAGTTAGTGTGTCTTACTAAATCATCATGACAGGGAACACAAATGTTATTAAATTTAAAAAATGGGCAGCGAAATTTTTACATTTTGTGTTTCTTCCCAATGTATTAACATATGGTTACCAATAATTATTTCAATTTTATACCACAATATTTTTTTATTACAAGCTTTTTTTACCTGGTTCTTATGTCTGTCATTTTAGATAAAAACTGCCGAGCAAAATTCTAAGCAAATCTAACTGACCGATTAGTTTCAAATTTGGCAAGTTTGTCAAGACCCAAAGCCAATGCAATCTGACATCAAATTTGACTTAATTGGATGCCTAATTATTTGTGTATAATAAGCCTGAAGTCAGTGGCGTCACTAAGTTGGGTGTTACCCGGTGCGGTAACTGGGGGTGCCACCCCCGCCTTCTTCAACAAATTTGCGTTTTTTAGTCTAGTATCACGTTTTCAACTATTTCTAATTTTAACTGGATAACCCATTGTTTTTACAGTAGTGTTTAGGATGGTTTGATTTGGTGTCAGTCCTTAAATGGTGTTTTACAGTACGGAAGACACCCTCCCCCATCGTCCCCCCGTATTGTGACACACCTGTCCAAAGTTAAGAGTACAAAATGTTGTTAACAATGTACCCGACGCTTTAAAAACGTATCCATCTGACTAAAAATGGGGGGGGGGGATGTAAATTTCATAGTTTAGATAAAACTAAAACACAAAAACAAAAACTCCCATCATCTTAAATAAATAGTTCTTCTACCTCTCAAATAAAGTTAAACACAACTTTGAGGCAAACACAGCATGCAATTAGGTGTGAATAATGCAACACTTTTTTTTGTTTACTCATGTGTTATTGAGTATGTGTTTACAAATATCAAGCTTCTGAGAAAAATAGACGTAAACGTCACGGGGTATTTTTATTTTAATTCTTGTGCAGACGTCTAAGGGGTTCACTGAATTTAGAGTGCTAGGACTGTCATTTTGACAGCAACGTGCGGTGGGTAACTACCACTTTTCTTGCTATTTTAAAACTTCGCATGAGACGACTAAAGCAGGCTCATGTGAACATCTTCTACACTACACTACTATAAGTGTAGCGTATTGTTCAAACGAAATTTAAACGTAAATTAAAACAAGTTTCACTGAATTTCCAAATCTTGCTGAGTATTTAAAAGTTGACACAAGAAAGAATTTTAAGTCGTAAAAAGTAAAATACCGTTTCAAACATGACGGTCTGTGGTGCAAGCGAAGTAGAGTTTACCTGTTTCGGTATATGAAGACATTGTGTAATCAAAACTATCCGCAGCCGCTTTAACTTTCTTGAGCTTGAGTTAGGTACCCATCAGAGCTGGGTAGACTCAACGATATTCTTCAACATTGAACCCAGATTCGAGCTGGAGACTTTCGGGTATTACATTACTTAAATAAGACACAGTTCTTTGAGTTAACTCTAGTACTTTATTCTGATATACGCGAGCTCTGACGACACGTCCTGTCTTTGACTCTACATTTGCTTAACTGACTAACATGTACACATCAACTACACGCCACGGAAGACACAGTGAGCACTCAAGGGACGTAACCATGATATACATAATACAAGGGACGTAACAATCACTGCCAGACATAATGTACACATCAAATTTATCTGGCACTTTGCTGTCCTTCTAAAGAAAAAACTAGTTAATTCGGTGAAAATGAAATTAAAATAAAATGCTTCAATGAGATAATTAATCTAATGCACTGATTAGGTTCCATTTAGCTGACATGTCGGGGAAATAATCAATAAAACTAGATAGGCTTTTAGCAAAGATAAAACGATTAGAGATTAACGATTAATGGAGGCGACCGACTTTCACCAGTGGGGTTCGAGTTTTATTGTTGACATCAACAAAAAACGTGTTTAGATTTTGCCATCATAGCGGCCGAAATTTTATTTATTTTTTTAATTAGACCTAAATATAATTTTGAAATTTAAAATCTTTAGAATCAATATTACAATATTGTAATAAGTATCAATATCAATAAGTTTGTAATTCCAAAGAACTTGAAAATAGTATTTGAGTTTAAGGCTACATTTCTATTAATTTTCATCAAACCTACGTTATAACCCGTAGTTTCACTGTTTAAAGTCAAACATTGATTGGCTCTACAGGATCTTCGTGATCGATTTTCTAAAAACCTCACTTCATTTGTTCTTAATTTGTTATAAAAACTTTGCGGATAAACTTAGTAAATAAAGCATTTTTTTTTCTCAATCTCATTATCTAATTATGCCATTTTTGTTTAAATTGTGTCTGAAGATATGAAAACAACCAAATTGTTTTAGACTGTTTATAGAATGTGATTAGTTATAAAAAATAATAAAACATCAAATACATAAAATCATAAGTAAAGTCGGTCAAAAAATCAAGAAGTCAGGTTTTTATAACAATATTAATTTAATAACATCGAAATATATTTTAAAATATTTTATACATAACTTTATACTATTCACGGCAGTGTCGTTATAGCTCACGATTGATAGTGTAGACATTACATTCAATATGGCATTTATAATAATAATAATTATATATATATATATATATATATATATATATATATATATATATATACAAAATACGAATTATATATTTAAAATTTGACCTTAAATAATGCTAAAACAGGTGTCATTTTATTATAACACATTATATTTTATTCCAAAGCTCTTTTATTAATATAATATTTATTCTAGATTTCGTTACTAAAATGATCACTACATAAACATTATTTGTGATACTAATCTGGATTGCATTATAATTTATTGATTTTTTGTGACTTTGATTTTTTTTTTTTTTTTTGCTGAGGGCAATATTTGAGAAATCGACTTTTTAAAAACCTAGCCAAGATCTAATTAAACACGATATCAGGTAAAAGTAATGTACTTTGAATTGATTTTGACCTGTTAGTCAATCATTAATGGTGTCACTTAAGCTGATGTCGAATTAATTAATTAAAGACCCTGATTTAAGCCAAAAGTGTGAACGTCCTGAGAATCCTTAATTGAAGTAATTAATATTTGATGACGTATAGGTGCCAAGTCTAGAGATATTACGTGTGTGGCATGGAGAAACGGTTCTAAAATTGCATTTGAGCTGCATTCATTCTCGCCTATTTTCAACTGCTTATGCGACTGTTAGCCCGAAGTATTCAAGTTCGAATCCCGGGTTCTCTTTAGTAAAGCGATCCTAAGTCCTTACATCTATGATTGTAACAAGGCTCACAATAAGAAAACTAAAGGCATATATGAAAAATGTAGGTGTACGTGAATTAAAACAACGGGAACATAACAGATAGTTGTTTATTAAAAAAAAAAATAAACCGGTAGTGATCTCCCCTAAACTTTCTCGAATATTTTTATATAAAATAACAGGGGATGGGAACTCGGGCTATAGACATGATTTTTAATCCATTTTAAATACTTAAAGTTTTAAAAATAGAATAAAATCTCGTAGACAAATTAATTGCACACCAAGTGAACGCGAAATAAAAAAGCGCATAATAGTGCGCAATATTATTAGTACTTTTAAAATTTACATTAGTTTTTTGAGAAATCGGAAGTAGCGTAAATTACTACTTCCTGTCAACGGAAATTACTCAAAATTTAACAGAAGGTAGAGAATTAGATCTTTTACTTACATGTGAAATTTCATTTATCTATCTGAAATAGTACTCAAGTTATAGGCTTTTTAAAAATTCAAAGTAGGAAAAGTACCACTTCCGGTTATCGGAAATCGCTCAAAAGTTGATACGGATCTACGATTTTGATAAAATACTTATATATGAAATTTCATCAACCTAGCTGTAACGGTACTCAAGTTATCGTGTTTACACACGGACAGACACACACACAGACACACACACACACAGACATACGGACAAGATTGCAAAATTATGTTTTTCCGTATCAGTGAGGTGTAAAACGTCGAGATTTGTAAAAATCTCGATTTTTTTTTTTGCACGATTACAATACTTTCTCTATACTACGTATATACGAGAAAGTAATAATCAAGCAGATTTTTTAACATGAGTGATCTTATTGCGTTTTTTACTTTCTCGTATATACGAAGTATAGAGAAAGTCTTGTAATCGTGCAAAAAAAAAAAAAAATCGAGATTTTTACAAATCTCGACGTTTCACACCTCACTGATACGGAAAAACATAATTTTGCAATCTTGTCCGTATGTCTGTGTGTCTGTCTGTGTGTCTGTGTGTCTGTGTGTCTGTCTGTCCGTGTGTAAACACGATAACTTGAGTACCGTTACAGCTAGGTTGATGAAATTTCATATATAAGTATTTAATCAAAATCGTAGATCCGTATCAACTTTTGAGCGATTTCCGATAACCGGAAGTGGTACTTTTCCTACTTTGAATTTTTCAAAAGGCTATAACTTGAGTACTGTTTCAGATAGATAAATGAAATTTCATATGTAAGTAAAAGATCTAATTCTCTACCTTCTATTAAATTTTGAGCCATTTCCGTTGACTGGAAGTAGTACTTTACGCTACTTCCGATTTCTCAAAAAACTAATGTAAATTTTAAAAGTAATAATAATATTGCGCACCATTATGCGCTTTTTTATTTGGCGTTCACTTGGTGTGCAATTAATTTGTCTACGAGATTTTATTCTATTTTTAAAACTTTAAGTATTTAAAATGGATTAAAAATCATGTCTATAGCCCGAGTTCCCATCCCCTGTTATTTTATATAAGAATATTCGAGAAAGTTTAGGGGAGATCACTCCCGGTTTATTAGAAATTATAAGCCAGAAACTACAAGAGTTTGGGCTTATTCTTAATTGTTCTCGTTTTTAGCTTATCGATGCCAATGTGAATCAAACTTTAGATTCATCTCGCTTCCCTTCATCCCAGGAGTTAAGTATAGATTTTGTTTCACAAACTATTCACGTTTTCTCTTTTTCAGTATTCTAAATAATATTAAGGCTGGCTATTCTACACAAAGGAGTATTAATATCCGGTTTTTTAAATGTTTGAAATACAAAAATAAAGCATATATATTTTTTAAAAATAAATAAAATAATAAGCTTTTAAATGCACTGAAAATCAGTTAATAGAAAATAATCTGTTTTCGTCTATTATAGAATCCGGTCGCTCATTAAATATCCTACACATTTTAGCGATTATTGCTTTTATTGAAGAAGAAAGAAAAGACGTTTTATTTTCTTAAACAGACATCGTGGACTTAATATAAGATTTAAAAAATTCATAAAAAAAATGTTTTAATAACAAGCTTTTATGTACTAATGCACTAAAAAGTAGAAAATAAATTATACACTACTATTCAAATTACTATAAAGAAAAGCGCGGGTCACTTTAGTACCTATTGGATACCTTTACTAATATTTGAGAAGAGACCCACGCTTTTCTTTATAGTAATTTAAATAGTAGTGTATAATTTATTTTCTACTTTTTAGTGCATTAGTACATAAAAGCTTGTTATTGAAACGTTTTTTATGAATTTTTTTTTCAGTACTTTACATGTTTTATTTACAATAGAGTTACATGACTAAAAACCATTGCGCGCCTAGCTACTGAACGTGATGGCGCAGCCATTGAACGTGATGGCGCAGCTATTTAACGTGATGACGCGTGTGGTGTGGTTAGATAAACATGCCTACTAATTCGGTCCAAATTTTAATTAATTCATAAAAAATTAATAAGGCATCCAATTAAGTCAAATTTAGTTTCAGATTGCATTGTCTTCATGTCTCGACTCACGTGCCAAGTGTGAATGGTATTGGTCAAGTAGAAGCGTCCGAATTTTCACTCGGGCGTTTCGGTCTAGACCAGGGGCGGAACTACAGTGCCGCCAGACCCCGCAATGCGGGGGTGCCCACGCCATTTAGGGGCCCACAGCCGACCATAATATTTTTTTTATAGTTACATTTTTAAAAATTTTCTTGCATTTTTAACTTGGTGGTTGTCTTGTAAAAAGATTACCGTAGCTGCGGTTTGATTATCTTTATTCTATAAACACCGCCCCACGCTCTTGTATATTCTTTTTCCCTTTGTTTTTAAACTACTGTGAAATCAGAGTCCTCTCTCTCCTACAATCAAACTTATCAAAGATAAGCAAACGTTCAAACCACTTCCATGACTTATTTCCCTTTTTAAATAGCCAAATAGAGGTGCTCAAAGCTCCTTTTAATAGATTTGTACTAAAGAAATTAAAAAGCAATTACTTCTCTTAATTATTGTTTTTTTTTAATAAAATACTTACTAAAGAATGACATTGTACAATAAACCGGGAGTGATCTCCCCTAAACTTTCTCGAATATTCTTATATAAAACAACAGGGGATGGGAACTCGGGCTATAGACATGATTTTTAATCAATTTTAAATACTTAAAGTTTTAAAAATAGAATAAAATCTCGTAGACAAAAGAAATGCACACCAAGTGAACGCCAAATAAAACAGTGCATAATAGTGCGCAATTTTATTAGTACTTTAAAAATTAACATTAGTTTTTTGAGAAATTAGAAGTAGCGTATATTACTACTTCCGGTCAACGGAAATCACTCAAAATTTAACAGAAGGTAGAAAATTAGATCTTTTACTCAAATGTGAAATTTCATTCATCTATCTGAAATAGTACTCAAGTTATAGTCTAGACAGACTGACGAGGAAGTGAGTTAAATAAAAGCTTGTAACAAATTTTAATTAATTCATAAAAAATTAATTAGGCATCCAATTAAGTCAAATTTAATTTTAGATTGCATTGTCTTCATGTCTTGACCCACGTGCCAAGTGTGAATGGTATTGGTCAAGTAGAAGCGTCCGAATTTTCACTCGGGCGTTTCGGTCTAGACCAGGGGCGGAACTACAGTGCCGCCAGACCCCGCAATGCGGGGGTGCCCACGCCATTTAGGGGCCCACAGCCGACCATAATATTTTTTTTATAGTTACATTTTTTAAAATTTTCTTGCATTTTTAACTTGGTGGTTGTCTTGTAAAAAGATTACCGTAGCTGCGGTTTGATTATCTTTATTCTATAAACACCACCCCACGCTCTTGTATATTCTTTTTCCCTTTGTTTTTAAACTACTGTGAAATCAGAGTCCTCTCTCTCCTACAATCAAACTTATCAAAGATAAGCAAACGTTCAAACCACTTCCATGACTTATTTCCCTTTTTAAATAGCCAAATAGAGGTGCTCAAAGCTCCTTTTAATAGATTTGTACTAAAGAAATTAAAAAGCAATTACTCCTCTTAATTATTGTTTTTTTTTAATAAAATACTTACTAAAGAATGACATTGTACAATAAACCGGGAGTGATCTCCCCTAAACTTTCTCGAATATTCTTATATAAAACAACAGGGGATGGGAACTCGGGCTATAGACATGATTTTTAATCAATTTTAAATACTTAAAGTTTTAAAAATAGAATAAAATCTCGTAGACAAAAGAAATGCACACCAAGTGAACGCCAAATAAAACAGTGCATAATAGTGCGCACTTTTATTAGTACTTTAAAAATTAACATTAGTTTTTTGAGAAATTAGAAGTAGCGTATATTACTACTTCCGGTCAACGGAAATCACTCAAAATTTAACAGAAGGTAGAAAATTAGATCTTTTACTCAAATGTGAAATTTCATTCATCTATCTGAAATAGTACTCAAGTTATAGTCTAGACAGACTGACGAGGAAGTGAGTTAAATAAAAGCTTGTAACAAATTTTAATTAATTCATAAAAAATTAATTAGGCATCCAATTAAGTCAAATTTAATTTTAGATTGCATTGTCTTCATGTCTTGACCCACGTGCCAAGTGTGAATGGTATTGGTCAAGTAGAAGCGTCCGAATTTTCACTCGGGCGTTTCGGTCTAGACCAGGGGCGGAACTACAGTGCCGCCAGACCCCGCAATGCGGGGGTGCCCACGCCATTTAGGGGCCCACAGCCGACCATAATATTTTTTTTATAGTTACATTTTTTAAAATTTTCTTGCATTTTTAACTTGGTGGTTGTCTTGTAAAAAGATTACCGTAGCTGCGGTTTGATTATCTTTATTCTATAAACACCACCCCACGCTCTTGTATATTCTTTTTCCCTTTGTTTTTAAACTACTGTGAAATCAGAGTCCTCTCTCTCCTACAATCAAACTTATCAAAGATAAGCAAACGTTCAAACCACTCCATGACTTATTTCCCTTTTTAAATAGCCAAATAGAGGTGCTCAAAGCTCCTTATAATAGATTTGTACTAAAGAAATTAAAAAGCAATTACTTCTCTTAATTATTGTTTTTTTTTAATAAAATACTTACTAAAGAATGACATTGTACAATAAACCGGGAGTGATCTCCCCTAAACTTTCTCGAATATTCTTATATAAAACAACAGGGGATGGGAACTCGGGCTATAGACATGATTTTTAATCAATTTTAAATACTTAAAGTTTTAAAAATAGAATAAAATCTCGTAGACAAAAGAAATGCACACCAAGTGAACGCCAAATAAAACAGTGCATAATAGTGCGCAATTTTATTAGTACTTTAAAAATTAACATTAGTTTTTTGAGAAATTAGAAGTAGCGTATATTACTACTTCCGGTCAACGGAAATCACTCAAAATTTAACAGAAGGTAGAAAATTAGATCTTTTACTCAAATGTGAAATTTCATTCATCTATCTGAAATAGTACTCAAGTTATAGTCTAGACAGACTGACGAGGAAGTGAGTTAAATAAAAGCTTGTAACAAATTTTAATTAATTCATAAAAAATTAATTAGGCATCCAATTAAGTCAAATTTAATTTTAGATTGCATTGTCTTCATGTCTTGACCCACGTGCCAAGTGTGAATGGTATTGGTCAAGTAGAAGCGTCCGAA
Source organism: Physella acuta (assembly GCF_028476545.2). Classification (NCBI taxonomy): domain Eukaryota; kingdom Metazoa; phylum Mollusca; class Gastropoda; family Physidae; genus Physella; species Physella acuta. Next base: position 1,149,630 of record NW_026732161.1, on the reverse strand, counting down.
TTTTCACTCGGGCGTTTCGGTCTAGACCAGGGGCGGAACTACAGTGCCGCCAGACCCCGCAATGCGGGGGTGCCCACGCCATTTAGGGGCCCACAGCCGACCATAATATTTTTTTTATAGTTACATTTTTTAAAATTTTCTTGCATTTTTAACTTGGTGGTTGTCTTGTAAAAAGATTACCGTAGCTGCGGTTTGATTATCTTTATTCTATAAACACCACCCCACGCTCTTGTATATTCTTTTTCCCTTTGTTTTTAAACTACTGTGAAATCAGAGTCCTCTCTCTCCTACAATCAAACTTATCAAAGATAAGCAAACGTTCAAACCACTTCCATGACTTATTTCCCTTTTTAAATAGCCAAATAGAGGTGCTCACAGCTCCTTTTAATAGATTTGTACTAAAGAAATTAAAAAGCAATTACTTCTCTTAATTATTGTTTTTTTTTAATAAAATACTTACTAAAGAATGACATTGTACAATAAACCGGGAGTGATCTCCCCTAAACTTTCTCGAATATTCTTATATAAAACAACAGGGGATGGGAACTCGGGCTATAGACATGATTTTTAATCAATTTTAAATACTTAAAGTTTTAAAAATAGAATAAAATCTCGTAGACAAAAGAAATGCACACCAAGTGAACGCCAAATAAAACAGTGCATAATAGTGCGCAATTTTATTAGTACTTTAAAAATTAACATTAGTTTTTTGAGAAATTAGAAGTAGCGTATATTACTACTTCCGGTCAACGGAAATCACTCAAAATTTAACAGAAGGTAGAAAATTAGATCTTTTACTCAAATGTGAAATTTCATTCATCTATCTGAAATAGTACTCAAGTTATAGTCTAGACAGACTGACGAGGAAGTGAGTTAAATAAAAGCTTGTGTTATGTCCGACCTCCGACAGCCGCGGAGGAAGCGGACGCCCCATGTTCGTTTGGTATGGTACCGATAGAAGACGTTGTAACGGAATCTCAACAACTTGCCGTGAGCTCGTTAATGCAGTCTAGGGGTAAAACACGACAAATCGAAGAGACTCACACGACTTAAACTATGAATACCTTTTTAATTTATGTACAAGATAATGACACTAGGTAAGATCAAAATGTACAGATTCTCAGTGTAATATAAATAAACTCAACTCCAACTTACAGTTTGAGAAAAATCACAATATCACAGCTGTGATAAATCATTAATACACACAACTGAACTGGCCTCATAATAATTACAACAAAAGACCAAGGAGAGACAATTTGCCTCTACAACAATAGAAATCCTTATACAGGTTAAACTATCACTGATAGTCAAAAAGGTGTAATAATACACCAGAACACAAATTCAGTAAACTACAACTAGTCACATAATTCCTTATACAAAAGGTGAAATCATGTCACAAAATAACAATACTGCAAAATGGCGTACCTAACCACAGGCACACCTCTCCTGGTCCCTAGGTCAATCTGGCGGCCTCTGGACTTGAAAATCCCGTGATTAAATACAACTCAGAGTAAGGGGAAATAACTCAAAAGTCTTACGACTATTGGTTGAGGGTCAGTCAAGGATCCTCACGGTCGCAAGTCCATTGGTTGAGGGTCTGCCAGGGATTAAACTTACAATCACATGATGTGACAGCGTTCAGTTGACCGGGTTGTACCAGTGAACTGACAATTCTCCCAAGGACAAATACATAACTCAGGAGATTAAATATACATAAAGCCAAACAGACCTAAGTAGGTCACATCCCCTCCCTTTTAGAGAGGCATTTTTGTTACACAAAAATGGCAATCACTATATGGAACAAATCTGACACAAAAAATGTCCAATTATAGTAACTAACAAAATTTCTATGTCAATAAAAAACATCCTTAAAAATTAAAGGGAAACAATTCACCTTTTTACAATTTACCAAAGGGAAACAATCCTTCCCAAAATAAGAATACATCAAAGTTCCTTATGCAAAGGAAACCAAACACATCCATCTGGATATAATATGTGGGAAACCTACAACTTAATTCCTTTATTTAAATATCTCAATATAACATCAAGTGCATAATGTGATACATTTTTATAACAACTCAATGCACATTATACAAAACCACCTTTAAATAAGGTTCATTTGAAAATAACAGGCATTTTCAACAAGTAATCAGTGTTGAAAAAACCGTACAATTCACATCTGATTGAAAGCTTGGAACTCCAGCCACTAGGCTACAGTTTAATCAACCATAACATTTGCAAAATGGTTATAACTAACCAAAAAAGTTTCACAAGATCAATGTGAACATCAAAAGTTGTTTTACATTCTTGACAAACAGTCAGCTACAATGTTGTCAGTTCCTTTAATATGGGAAATAACCAGATTAAAATTTTGGAAAAATAGACACCATCTTAAAATTCTATTGTTATTCTGTCCCAACTTAGTAGTGAACTTAAGAGGATCATGGTCAGAAAATACCATGACTGGATTTATGGAAGAGGTGACATAGACTTCAAAATGTTGTAAGGTCAGGACTAAAGCTAATGCTTCTTTTTCAATAGTGGAATAATTCTTTAGATTCTCATTTAACTTTCTAGAGAAAAAGGCTATTGGATGATCGATCCCTCGGTTGTCTTCCTGGAATAAGACTGAGCCAATGGCTAAATTGCTAGCATCAATGGCAAGTTTAAAAGGCTTGTTGAAATCTGGTGCAGCCATAACAGGAGCATTAGATAAAAATGACTTAATGGTCAAAAAGGCTTCATGACATTTAGTTGACCATTCAAACTCAACACCCTTTTTCAATAAGGCCGTAAGTGGTTCAGCTACAGCTGAAAAGTTTTTACAAAACCGCCTATAGTAACCTGCCATCCCAAGGAACTTTTTGATTTCTTTACAATTTTTGGGAGGAGGCAACTTCACAATAGCATCTACTTTGGCTTCAATGGGCCTAACTTGGTTAGTTCCCACTTGATAACCCAAATAGGTAATTGAACCTTTACAAAAATCACTTTTATGCAGGTTTACAGTAAAATTAACTTCAGACAATTTTCTAAAAAGGTTAGTTAACTGAACAATATGCTCTTCAAAAGTATCAGAAAATACAACTATATCATCTATGTAGGACTCACATTGGTCAATGTCAGCAATGACAGAGTTAATGGTACGCTGGAATGTTTGACCAGCATTTTGCATACCAAAAGGCATACGTTTGTATCTATAAAAACCATTAGGGGTTACAAAAGCAGATATTTCTTTTGCACGGTCAGATAAGGGGATTTGCCAGTATCCTGACAGTAGATCAATTTTGGACATTATCTTAGCTTGACCAACTTTATCAATAACGTCCTCTATTCGAGGTAATGGATATGAATCAGCTTTGGTGAGCGCATTAACCTTCCTAAAGTCGGTCACAAACCTGAAAGATCCACCGTCTTTCGGGACTAACAGGCAGGGGGAACTCCAGTTGCTGAAACTGGGTTCAATGATATCATTCTTAATCATGTAATCAATTTCATCTTTTATCAAAATAGCTTTTTCTGGGTTAACTCTACAGGGATGTTGTTTGACCGCCTTTGCATCTCCTACATCTACATCATGAGGTGGTACCTTTGCTTCTTTGGGGACATCCCCAAAAATAGATGGAAATGTCTCGAATAACTGAGACAATCTCTGGCTTTCCTCAATGGACAAATGCACAAGGTGGTCATTTAAATGATTTAAAAAAGAAGAATTTAGCAATTTTGGGGGTTTCAGTTTATCATGTATCACATCATCAGAAACATTTGAACACACAGGTAAAGTAATTTTAGCTGTGGAATGAAAATTGTTACAATTATCATAATACTTTTTCAGTGAGTTAACATGATACACTGTCTGTTTCTTTCTTCTATCTGGCGTATTGACAACATAGTTCAAATCACTTAATTTTGAATGCACCGTAAAGGGTCCATTAATATCTTAGGGATAACGCATTGTCCAGGTTAGGCACTAGCACAAGAACTTTCTCGCCTGGATTGAATGTTCGTTTACGCGAACTCTTATCATACAGTCCTTTCATTCTCACTTGGGCCTTTTTTAAATTCTTGTGAGCCAATTCGCACACGGCTTTCAATCGAACGTGAAAATCGTCAAAGTTCTCCACAGGATCTTTACTGGTACCTGTCCAACGCTCGTGGATCAGCTTCAGGGGACCACGGACAGAATGTCCAAACACAAGCTGAAAAGGAGAGAAACCTAGGGACTCCTGAACACAGTCTCTAGCGGCGAAAATAATCCATGGAACAGTTTCATCCCATTGGGTGTTACTTTTAACGAACGTTCTCAGCATGGTTTTCAGTGACTGGTGAAACCTCTCAAGTACACCTTGAGACTGAGGGTGGTAGGCTGAGCTGGTGACGTGGGTGACGCCTAGCTTGTCTAGCGCTTCCTGAAAATGGTGGCTGGTGAAGTTGCTACCTTGGTCTGTTTGAACGATTCTAGGTAATCCAAAGGTAGTGAAAAACCGTGTCATGGCTCTGACTACGGTCTTTGCCTTAATGTTCCGTAAGGGGAACGCCTCGGGAAAACGGGTACTTGAACACATAAAGGTAAGTAAGTACTCGTTACCGGCCTTGGTTTTAGGCAAGGGACCTACACAGTCCATGATGATTTTGGAGAAGGGTTCTTTTAACACAGGAATTGGATTCAAAGGGGCCTTAGGAATGTTCTGGTTGGGCTTCCCGGCCAGCTGACAGTTCGTGCAACTTTTGCAGTAACGCGACACATCATTTCTCATTTTCGGCCAAAAATACAGTTCTTTGATCTTCGCCAGGGTTTTCTTGACTCCTGGGTGCGCTGCCATCGGATGGTCATGTGCCAGTTTCAGTATTTCATGCCGATAAGGTGGAGGAACCCACAGCTGGTTTTTACCCAACCATGGTTCAGCAGGTGAGGCATCCACTGGTACAGAGCGACGAAAGAAGAGATCATTCTCGGAGAAATACTCCCCATCGTCAGCTGAGAGTGATCTTTCGACCATTGCTTTGAGTTCCGCGTCGACTTGCTGAGCTTTAATGATGTCTTCCTGAGATATCCTCAGGGGTAAGCCCAGGCTTGTGTTCTCTGGAAGCATAGACCCCAGTTTGGGAGATGGATCTGCCGACGATGATGGTAGGTGTGGTCCATGCGCTATGTCAGCCAATTGTTTGGTCTGGCTTCTTGTCACCACACATGCAGGATAAAGTTCATTATCATTATCTGGAACTGTTGACAAAGGGTTTTGAACCGTATAGGGGTGTACTTTGCTTCCCGCAAGGTCATTCCCTAGAAGCAGGTGTACTCCTGGGACAGGTATGGAATCTATCACCCCAAGGATGACATCTCCTTGGATGAGCTGATGTCTCAGGTTGAACTTATGTAGTGGAACTACTGTTGGTTCAGCTCCCACTCCTTGAATGATGGTGACATCACCGGTGTTGGTTTCTGGAGCGATGTTCAATGAGTCTCTCAGCAAAAGTGACTGAGAAGCCCCAGTGTCTCTTAGGACTACGATGTTCCGCGATGATGTTGGGTCTCCAGGGTTGCTGATGACAGCATCTGTCATGAATGACGTGAAGCCAACAGTTCTCGATTCTTCACAATTGGTTGCTGCTGATGTAACCGGTTGGTGAAGAGGATAGTCATAAGATGACTGGACGAAAGTGGTGGTCACTTCATTACCTCCCTGTGGACACGCTGGTGTAGTGACATCACGACGGGCGAGGTTCACCTTTGGACTTGCTTGATGGGGGAGAGCGTAACGAGATGATGTTCGTACATACTCTCTGTTATCTCGCTGTCGCAGGAAACAGTTCTTGATGATGTGCCCAGGCTTGGAACAATAGTGGCAGATCAGTCGCCTGGCTGTGACTCTGGGTATCTGTGTTGATTGACGAGATCTCAGCAACTGGCCAGCAGAAGGATTGTTGCTGATGAGAGGTAGTACCGGATTGTATTTGGTACCAGAACCCTGTGACTTCTTATGTACCAGCTCGTATGTATCAGCTGATTCTGCTGCCCTTTTGATGTCTGTTATTCGGTTATCCAAGATGTGTAGTCTGATCTCTTCAGGTACTGCGTTGAGGAAATCTTCTCTTAGTATCAGACTTCTGAGTTTGTCGAAATCGTCGACATTCTCAGAATGGAGCCATCTTGAAAAGACTTTTTCTTTTTCAAAAAGGAACTCAACATAGGTTTGGTTCTGTTGTTTCCTAATTTTTCTGAACTTAATTCTGTAGGCTTCTGGAGTTATTTCGTAAGCCTTCAGAATGGCAGCCTTTTTGTAATCTGACTGGATTTTGCGAGAGAGTGCCTGGTATGTGGTGGCAGCCTTACCAATTAAAACAGTGCTTAGTAACGTCGTGACTACGTTACTAGGCCATTGACAACTTTCAGCCATGTTCTCAAATGTATTAAAAAATACGACAAGATCTGACTCATCAAACTTAGGGACTAATTTGCAAAACTGGGCCAATGTTTGGGCCACAGACAACTGAGAAGGACCTCCTGACTTCGAACTACTGTCAATAATACCAAACTCATATTCTAACCGCTTCATCTGAACTTCTCTTTCTAACTTTAGTCTGGCCTCAAACTCCCTATCAACAATTTCCACTTCCCGTGCCAAAACTTCAGAAAGAAGACTCTCATCTAACATGCCTTCATTGATGAAGTAAACAATAACTTTGTCCTTCAACACCCTAGAGGTCTGAGTAACAATATAGTCCAGGTTTAACTTTTTGACAACTGTTATCAAATCTTTCCTACTTAAGTTCTCAACTGCTTCCACAGTAGGACTTAACAACAAAGCCTCCATAGCTACAAAGTAACAATGTTTACCTTCAACTGATAACAAAAACAACTACTCAATAACTAGTTCAACTTATTCGAACTATTGACCAAACTCTTGATCACAAACTCAAACTAGTGCCAAACTTGCACATAAATCAAAATCCCGGACGAGCCCCCACTTGTTATGTCCGACCTCCGACAGCCGCGGAGGAAGCGGACGCCCCATGTTCGTTTGGTATGGTACCGATAGAAGACGTTGTAACGGAATCTCAACAACTTGCCGTGAGCTCGTTAATGCAGTCTAGGGGTAAAACACGACAAATCGAAGAGACTCACACGACTTAAACTATGAATACCTTTTTAATTTATGTACAAGATAATGACACTAGGTAAGATCAAAATGTACAGATTCTCAGTGTAATATAAATAAACTCAACTCCAACTTTCAGTTTGAGAAAAATCACAATATCACAGCTGTGATAAATCATTAATACACACAACTGAACTGGCCTCATAATAATTACAACAAAAGACCAAGGAGAGACAATTTGCCTCTACAACAATAGAAATCCTTATACAGGTTAAACTATCACCGATAGTCAAAAAGGTGTAATAATACACCAGAACACAAATTCAGTAAACTACAACTAGTCACATAATTCCTTATACAAAAGGTGAAATCATGTCACAAAATAACAATACTGCAAAATGGCGTACCTAACCACAGGCACACCTCTCCTGGTCCCTAGGTCAATCTGGCGGCCTCTTGACTTGAAAATCCCGTGATTAAATACAACTCAGAGTAAGGGGAAATAACTCAAAAGTCTTACGACTATTGGTTGAGGGTCAGTCAAGGATCCTCACGGTCGCAAGTCCATTGGTTGAGGGTCTGCCAGGGATTAAACTTACAATCACATGATGTGACAGCGTTCAGTTGACCGGGTTGTACCAGTGAACTGACAATTCTCCCAAGGACAAATACATAACTCAGGAGATTAAATATACATAAAGCCAAACAGACCTAAGTAGGTCACACTTGTAGCAAATTTTAATTAATTCATAAAAAATTAATTAGGCATCCAATTAAGTCAAATTTAATTTTAGATTGCATTGTCTTCATGTCTTGACCCACGTGCCAAGTGTGAATGGTATTGGTCAAGTAGAAGCGTCCGAATTTTCACTCGGGCGTTTCGGTCTAGACCAGGGGCGGAACTACAGTGCCGCCAGACCCCGCAATGCGGGGGTGCCCACGCCATTTAGGGGCCCACAGCCGACCATAATATTTTTTTTATAGTTACATTTTTAAAAATTTTCTTGCATTTTTAACTTGGTGGTTGTCTTGTAAAAAGATTACCGTAGCTGCGGTTTGATTATCTTTATTCTATAAACACCACCCCACGCTCTTGTATATTCTTTTTCCCTTTGTTTTTAAACTACTGTGAAATCAGAGTCCTCTCTCTCCTACAATCAAACTTATCAAAGATAAGCAAACGTTCAAACCACTTCCATGACTTATTTCCCTTTTTAAATAGCCAAATAGAGGTGCTCAAAGCTCCTTTTAATAGATTTGTACTAAAGAAATTAAAAAGCAATTACTTCTCTTAATTATTGTTTTTTTTTAATAAAATACTTACTAAAGAATGACATTGTACAATAAACCGGGAGTGATCTCCCCTAAACTTTCTCGAATATTCTTATATAAAACAACAGGGGATGGGAACTCGGGCTATAGACATGATTTTTAATCAATTTTAAATACTTAAAGTTTTAAAAATAGAATAAAATCTCGTAGACAAAAGAAATGCACACCAAGTGAACGCCAAATAAAACAGTGCATAATAGTGCGCAATTTTATTAGTACTTTAAAAATTAACATTAGTTTTTTGAGAAATTAGAAGTAGCGTATATTACTACTTCCGGTCAACGGAAATCACTCAAAATTTAACAGAAGGTAGAAAATTAGATCTTTTACTCAAATGTGAAATTTCATTCATCTATCTGAAATAGTACTCAAGTTATAGTCTAGACAGACTGACGAGGAAGTGAGTTAAATAAAAGCTTGTAACAAATTTTAATTAATTCATAAAAAATTAATTAGGCATCCAATTAAGTCAAATTTAATTTTAGATTGCATTGTCTTCATGTCTTGACCCACGTGCCAAGTGTGAATGGTATTGGTCAAGTAGAAGCGTCCGAATTTTCACTCGGGCGTTTCGGTCTAGACAGACTGATGAGGAAGTGAGTTAAATAAAAGCTTGTAATATAAAGAAGGTCAAGCTCGTATGTTTTTATACATTTTGCAAACAAGGGAGTGAATCAGGAGGGGAAGAGGACTATAGTTACGTCCCTTCGTAGCTTTGTTTGGCTGAAAGGTTTTACAGAGTGTGTAAGACAGTCAGGCCCGGGGGTAGAGCACTAGATTGCAAACCCGATAATCTCCTGTTTGGATCCGGGACTCGGGCCCGTAGGCATTTCCCTGAGTCCACCCAGAATATAAACTAAGCAATATTAGGGTAGTAAAAGCGTATTGTAGACATATACATGCATGGTCGAACACGCACAACACACACACACACACACGACAGACGCGATCACACACTCTCACTCATCAACATTATACACACATACACACATACACACCTACACAACTGACTAATATAATTTACATAAATAGTTATTACAGTAGGGAATTTAATTTTCATTTTTTTGCATGAAATGGAAATAGTTCAAAGACTATTGGTCTTGAGCAGAGGCGTAGCGAGGGGAGGGGGGGGGGGGGAGCGGACCACACCGGGTGACACCAGTTAGAGAGGGTGACACCACGGCAAAAAAAAGAGCAAAATATATAGAGAAAAACTTGAGTGGGGGGGGGGTGCAAATCAAAAGTTTGAGAGGGGTGGGGGCAAATCGAAAATTTGAAAGTTTGCCCCCGGGAAGGGTCACTACGCCTTTGGGTTGACACCATTAAGTGCCGCACCGGGTCACACCCGACCTCGCTACGCCACTGGTCTTGCGTCCTAGGACCTCTAATAACACTGGTCGGTATTGACGAACCGTCATTCCACGGACGTTGGTAGATTTTCATGTCAATAAACCGTTTCCCTCAAGTCCAGGGTAGCCTGTCCTTCATTTGTTCGTCTGTCTGTCTGTCTGTCTGTCTGTCTGTCTGTCTGTCTGTCTGTCTGTCTGTCTGTCTGTCTGTCTGTCTGTCTGTCTGTCTGTCTGTCTGTCTGTCTGTCTGTCTGTCTGTCTGTCTGTCTGTCTGTCTGTCTGTCTGTCTGTCTGTCTGTCTGTCTGTCTGTCTGTCTGTCTGTCTGTCTGTCTGTCTGTCTGTCTGTCTGTCTGTCTGTCTGTCTGTCTGTCTGTCTGTCTGTCTGTCTGTCTGTCTGTCTGTCTGTCTGTCTGTCTGTCTGTCTGTCTGTCTGTCTGTCTGTCTGTCTGTCTGTCTGTCTGTCTGTCTGTCTGTCTGTCTGTCTGTCTGTCTGTCTGTCTGTCTGTCTGTCTGTCTGTCTGTCTGTCTGTCTGTCTGTCTGTCTGTCTGTCTGTCTGTCTGTCTGTCTGTCTGTCTGTCTGTCACAAAAAGTTCACTAATTGTCTGGACAGAGAAAATAGCTTAAATAGAGGAAAACAGTTTTTTTTAAAAAACATCAGACTCGAAAGACAAGTTGGTTAAATATTCACCTTTATGCCAACCTTCGTTGTTGAAACAATTTGTCAAGTGAGCTATTTCCTGTAAAACTTGATACTCCTTTCTGTCTGTTAGCTAACAAATTAGACTTGTAATCTTTGTAGTCACTCCAGCTCTTTGATGTCAAGTTTTTATAACAAAGTATTTTCATGCCATTTTGGTTTTTCCTGAATAAATTGGTCGGAAAAAAATATTTTTAGCTTTATTTTTTTATCCTTAAAATTAATTATAGTTAAGCACAAGGGACGGAGTGGCCTAGCCGTAGAGAGCTAGACTGCTTACCAAAAAGTCTCGAGTTCAAGTCAGTAGAATGTCGCTGAGTCAACCCAGCTCTGATGGGTATTTAACTTACTTGAGGTAAAATAGAGGCGGCCGGACATTGAGCTGACCACATAACCAATTTATATGTCGAGGTCAATAAAATAGATGTACTGTCACTTTAAGTCTTTGTAAAATAGTTATGAACCAACTTACATAAATGTTTTACCAAAACAGTAGTATTTGAAATAATATCCATTATGTTTAATATTTTTTGTCTAGTTTTAGAAAGCGTCACAAATTATAATGTTGAAGTGGATTTCCCGCAACACAATTAAACGATACGTATCAATGTGCTATGCAACTTTAGCCTAGTTGACTCTAACTTCAGTCTGTTTTTTCTTTCTGAATTAAATTTTGTAGCCTTTTGTCTACCTAAAAACAAACTACAAGAAAGCAGTTGTTTGATTTGGGTATTTTCTCTCCTAGATAGTTTGCTGTTACAAGCTAGGTAGCCTCCCTCAAATGCTAGGGGGACCAAACTCACGACGCTTAGAGTAAACATTCATGCGCTTACATCTCAACCATGCTGTTCTCATAGAAATTAATGCAATTAATAGCAATACCGTATTCTTTTTTTTTATTTTCTCGTATATACGAAGTATAGAGAAAGTATTGTAATCGTACAAAAAAAAATCGACATTTTTACAAATCTCGACGTTTTACACCTCTTGATACGGAAAAACATAATTTTGCAATCTCGTCCGTATGTCTGTGTGTGTGTGTGTCTGTGTGTCTGTGTGTAAACACGATTACTTGAATACCGTTACAGCTAGGTTGATGAAATTTCATATATAAGTATTTTATCAAAATCGTAGATCCGTATCAACTTTTTAGCGATTTCCGATAACCGGAAGTGGTACTTTTTCTACTTTTAATTTTTAAAAAGCCTATAACTTGAGTACTATTTCAGATGGATAAATAAAATTTCACATGTAAATAAAAGATCTAATTCTCTACCTTCTGTCAAATTTTGAGTAATTCCTGTTGACCGGAAGTAGTAATTTACGATATTTCCGATTTCTCAAAAAACGCATGTAAATTTAAAAAGTACTAATAATATTCTTTTTTCTACGAGATTCTATTCTATTTTTAAAAGTTAAAGTAATTTAAAATCATGTATGTCTATATTCCGAGTTATATAAGAATATTCGAGAAAGTTTAGGGGAGATCAATCCCAGTTTATTTTAAAGAAAAAACTGTAGCTGTATGGAATCAAAAAGGCACTGTGATAAGGCTTCTTTAGTTTTTAAGTACAAGATTTCTTAAAACTCAACAGAAGCTGATATTACTTTTATCTGATTACTGTTCCTGGCGGTTAAGATAAAGTTCACATTCACTCAAAGAGGGATTGCTAATCCATTGTAAAAAGAGGATAATAATACTAGTAGAAGCTTCTTACAGACGTTAATCCTATGTTTTGTCTTGGTTTGTAATGTCGAAACTAAGGTCATTGGGTGTATCAACTATTCTGATGACAAGCTCGCTAACTCTACATTTCCTTCTCTTTACTTGATGCCCCGCCTTATTTTACTCGCTATATAAGTAAATAAATGAATATATATATAACAAGCTGTAAAGATAAAATAATATTCACCCAATAACAAAATACAAATCCCACACAATAAAAAACCACATCCGAAAATGAAAGGAAAACAAATGAAACTAAACTGTACATACACAAAAACCACGAACTAACCACCAAAAAAAAAACAGTCTGCGATATAATCGTAAGTTTGAAAGCGGACTTTAAACCCCAAACAAGAAGAAGAAGAATATATATATATATATATATATATATATATATATATATATATATATATATATATATATATATATATATATATATATATATATATTTATATATATAAACTACGATTTTTTGGCGAAAGCTTTTGAGCACTTAATTTTTTAATTCTGCCTTTGATTAACTAATAGTTTACAATACGATTTTAAAAATGGCCACAATGTTTGTTTTTACACTTGAAATACCGATTTCGGAAGAGGGAAAAAAAAGGTCAACTTTTAGCGATCGAACTTTAAGTGGTACAGGAGGAAAAACTATGGTTGACTGAGCGATAATCTGGCCAACACTGCATTAATGGGGGTTTCAGTCCTGAAGAGTTGTCTGCGGCAGACGGAAGTTCAGTTAACTTGCCAATCTCGTCTGCTGAGTGGAAGATTTTTTGTAGCTTTAAAACAAATTCAAAAGTGATAGTAGTATATATATCATGTATATATATATATATATATATATATATATATATATATATATATATATATATATATATATAAAGCGAGAGAGATAAAGGAGGGTATATATTATTATATTTATATATACATATACGTATACAATATATATATATATATATATATATATATATATATATATATATATATATATATATATATATATATATATATATATATATATATATTGTCAAAGTAAGTGTGTGTGTGTTAAACCGTTTTGCTGACTGTGAGATACAAAGAACACATTATAAATTTGTATTTATTCCTAATGCAAGTGAGTTTTAACATTTTATACATAAACAATCAGAATATTATGACCAAGAAAATTTGAAAAAGATACCACCAATCGTCCAGATTTAACGAGAGTCGGCGTGTTATATATTGAAATACATTGAATACAGTACCAGATATCCCTACATACAGCCACATGTCTTACATAAATGACCTCAAATGAGCCTTATATTTCCTCACTCAGCAAAAACTATTATTAGACACTTCCACGAGTACACAGACACCTTAAAGCTCTAATTAATTTTAAAATATGAACTGAGCTGGATGAAATCGGCAGACGTCGAGATCTGCTCACGCGTATTGGCCCGAGGCTGGTCACGTGCACGTTGCAATGACGTCATAAAGGCGGGCCAGACGGTAGTCCGTGGTTCCAGTGGTTAGTGTAAATGGTAGAGTTGTAGTTGGTGATGTCTGTGGTTTAGGTTAGCGTAAATGGTAGAGTTGTAGTTGGTGATGTCTGCAGTTTAGGTTAGCGTAAATGGTAGAGTTGTGGTTGGTGATGTATGTGGTTTAGGTTAGCGTAAATAGTAGAGTTGTGGTTGGTAATGTCTGCAGTTTAGGTTAGCGTAGATGGTAGAAGTGTGGTTGGTATGGTCTGCGGTTTAGGTTAGCGTAGATGGTAAAGTTGTAGTTGGTGATGTCTGTGGTTTAACTCGTATGTTAAGTGTTATATACCGGATATAGCCGGTGTGTTTATTGCTATCAGCCGGAAATAGCCGGTATGTTTAGTGTTATATGCCGGATATAGCCGGTATGTTTAGTGTTATACGCCGGATATAGCCGGTATGTTTAGTGTTATATGCCGGATATAACCGGCGTGTTTAGTGCTGTCAGCTGGAAATAGCCGGTATGTTTAGAGTTATATGCCGGAAATAGCCGGTATGTTTAGTGTTATATGCCGGAAATAGCTTGTTTACTTTACGCAGAGAACATTTTCATGCGAGAAAACGGAAATCGATGTCATGTGGCAGATCTGAAAAGTTTCGATGATGGGCGATGGAGTACGCTAATAGGCCTGGTAAGTAGGTCAATAAACAGTTCTATGGCTTATGCAGGTTTTATTAAGCCGTAGAACTGGTTGGTGACCTACTTACCAGCCCTATTGCACGAAACAATATTAGCCAAAGTAAAATAAAAATTCCAAATTTAAACATAACGGCCAATGTGGCAAGTGAAGTAGTTTCTGTGATCTCGGCTCATGAAAGAATAGTGTGGTCAGCAATATACCCAGCCTTTGGGTGGACCTAAGCACACTCTACTAACTTAAACCCAGATTCGAACTCCGGACGTTTGGGTTATCAGTCTAGGGCTCCTAATAACAGTGGCGTAGCGAGGTCGGGTGTCACCTGGTGCGGAACTTAATGATGTCACCCCCCAGAGGCGTAGCGACCCTTCCCGGGGACAAACATTCAAACTTTCGATTTGCACCCTCCCCCCCCCCCCCTCAAACTTTCGATTTGCACCCCCCCCCTCAAGTTTTTCTCTATATATTTTGCTACGTTTTGCCTTGGTGTCACCCCCATAAATGGTGACACCCGGTGCGGTCCGCACCCCCGCCCTTTCCCTCGGTACGCCTCTGCCTAATAACAAAACTCCAGTCAACATACATTTTTAATTTTAATTACTCGATCTTTATTAAATCTCAAACATGTGAAATTATATTTCAATGTAACATGTTGGTATATTTAGAATGGCATTTTGGTAAGTTTTCAAATCTTTCAGTAAAACTTAAAGTGTGGCTAAAAGGCTTATGTCAAATTTGACATAAAATTGAATGTCAACATTCACGCATTGTTGTCTAATGGTTACTGGCACCAATTTTACAATTGTTAATTAAATTCAGCTTCCTAAACAAAATTAAATAATCAAATTAAAAATATTGTTCTTTATTGCAAACGCAATTACCTCATGAAATATGAATTTGTATTAATCAGACAGCGCATGAGGGGGTTTGAAAATTACGCACAATAAACACCTGCATCATGACGTCAGCAGACAAACTTTGCTCATTTTTATCCCACTCAATTAGAGCGGAATTGAAAAAATCAGGAGAAATATATGTATGTTGTATTTATTTCTGGAAACATACAAGTCACTAAGTTGAAAGCGAGGCAAGAACTGGCTTGAAAGTGACGTTCCATTTTGGAGAAATCGCCGGTAGTCTAGCAGTGTTTCTTCCAGACTGACCTTTTTCTCCGGGGGTGGGGGCACTTAATTTTTTCGGGGGGGGGGATAGGACAACATTTTCCGGGGAGGGGGGACGACACTGGTAAAAGTTTCATTCGGGATGGGGGTAGACTTAGGTCACCCCTCCGAAGAGATGCCTGGAAAAAACTCTGTAGTCTAGTCTAAAGGAAAGGTCCGTGTTAGGTAGTGAAAGTCATGCGCTGTGTTGTGTGCTCGAGAGTATTTGGGTTGTAGAATATATTTTTTTTAGAAATGAATTAATAAAATATTTTTATCTGATTCATCCTCGTTATAGAAGGTCAAGATCAAAGGGTTACATTATTAATTTTACTTAAAAAAACATGACCTTGACTGTGACAGAGCAAAAAGGCAATGACATTTGTATAGTACCATTTTATTGATGAAAAAGTAAGTAGGTTTTCATTTCGTTTTCACGAGAATGTCCAGTTACGGCTACAGGACATAGCCCTAACCCTAACTAACCCTAACTAACCCTAACCCTAGCCCTAACTAATTCTAACCCTAGCCCTAACCCTAACTAACCCTAACTAACCCTAACTAATACTAACTAATACTAACTAACACTAACCCTAACCCTAACCCTAACCCTAACCCTAACTCTAACCCTAACCCTAACCCTAACCCTAACCCTAACCCTAACCCTAACTCTAACCCTAAACCTAACTCTAACCCTAACCCTAACCCTAACCATAGCCCTAACTCTAACCCTAACCCTAACCATAGCCCTAACTCTAACCCTAACCCTAACCCTAACCCTAATCCTAACCCTAACCCTAACTCTAACCCTAACCCTAACCCTAACCCTAACCCTAACTCTAACTCTAACCCTAACCCTAACCCAAACCCTAACCCTAACCCTAACCCTAACCCTAACCCTAACTCTAACCCTAACTCTAACCCTAACCCTAACCCTAACTCTAACCCTAACCATAGCCCTTACCCTAACTCTAACCCTAACTCTAACCCTAACCCTAACACTAACCCTAACCCTAACTCTAACCCTAACCATAGCCCTAACCCTAACTCTAACCCTAACTCTAACTCTAACCCTAACCCTAATCCTAACCCTAACCCTAACCCTAACCCTAACCCTAACCCTAACCCTAACCCTAACCCTAACCCTAACCCTAACTCTAACCCTAACTCTAACCCTAACCCTAACCCTAACTCTAACCCTAACCATAGCCCTAACCCTAACTCTAACTCTAACTCTAACCCTAACCCTAACCCTAACCCTAACTCTAACCCTAACCCTAACCCTAACCCTAACCCTAACCCTAACCCTAACCCTAACCCTAACCCTAACCCTAACCCTAACCCTAACCATAGCCCTAACTCTAACCCATATTTGTAGCTGTGTGGCCGTCTGCCAATTCACCACTATATAGCTGGCTAGATAAAGACAAATTAAAATCTACCACACGGAGAACTGACACCGACAGTTGGCTAACTTTTAATCTATCTTGTAAGTAAGCACACATAGGGATTCTAAGTAGTAACCCGCTACCACTTCAAGTGATAATCTTATAAAGTTAATTACATATCTTCATGTCGAAATTCTTTGACCTTTTTCGATGAAAGGAGCCAGACTTTTGAAGTGAAATGTTACCGTTGTTTACCTTAACCGAATAGGTTTGTAGTTTCAGTCATTTATTTAGTTAGTCGTGACTTCATAGGGTAGAAAAGGATTAGATTACATTTTGCCAAAAGAAATTTCGTGAATGTCTTATGTTTCCAAGCTTCCAAGGAGAATTTAAATAGTTTTCATTTGTTAGTTTTTTTTTTTCTTGTTTTTTTTTAGGAGACACTTTAAAAAGCTAAACATCTCAAGTGTAAAAAAGCTTGCTCGCAAGTTGACAATTTGAGAACGGCGTGGTTGTATAGTAGAGCGTACGTCCGCTATCACGAAAGCCTTGAGTTTGGATCACGGGCTCAAGTCTGAAGGACGACTTTGGATACACCAAGATTTAATTTGTACTTAATGGTGCTGACCTCATATTTCGAAATCATTTAAACAGATGAACTCTACTTCATATGTTCCAATTGGGCCACGAGAGGTAGAGAGGATAATAAAACTAGTTAGGAATACAAACAACTGACCAACCAAAAGTCTACTTTGAGACAGACCAACCTTTGAGGGTGGGGTTTTCGTAGTTATACGAATGTGTCTATTTGTATATTGTAATGTATACTGTAATAAACATCCACTCCGGGGATCGTACCGTGTTATCGTCTTCTTTACAATCATAGCCTGCCACAGTTTAGTGAATCAGCACAAGTCCAATTCAAGATGTTCTGTTTCTTTATTCACACAAATCAATCTCCTACTCCTACCCTAACCACGTCAAAAGTTCAACTCTCTACTACCTCTATTTAACTGCTCCCAACTCTGCATATCTCTGACCGTTCTCTACCGTAACCTATCAGTAACTGCTGACCCACGCCTCACTGGTCATCTGACCGTCTCACGTGACCCGTCATCTCCTGTATTTCTGTTGGTCTAACTAAGCTATACTCTGTTTCTGCTAACTTCTACTTAACCTATCTGACGTAAACTTGCGTCATCACACAACCCCTTTATTTGGGGTGGTCTATTGACAGGAAAGTAAAACATGTTGGCCAACATGCGTCAGTGTCAAACATTTCGAAACACAGTCAATACATTCTAATGCTGACAATAATGCTGACTAATGATAATAATAATCCTAAAAATATTGGCAATTACAATAATGAAAATTACAATGGCTACATGAAATAAACTGGCTTCACATTTTCATTGTATCATATCGATCTAAAACATGCAAGTTTTAATCAAGTAATAACAAATACAAGCTAAATTTTAATCTTAAAATACTGTTATTGCGCATCAGATTATCTGTGCATGCTTGGCTAATGGCTAAAGGTTATCGATTTCCGTGAAGCGTGTTTCAATCGGCCATGAACCCCAGTTACCTTGACATTTGTAATCGGCGTCTATCACTCTGCTGTCTTGCATCAGGTCTAACGAAGTTGTCTGCCCATTTCTGATGAGACAGGTTAAAAAGAAAGAGCCAGAATGCACACGAAAGAAAAAGAAAATTGAATTTTCCGTCAAGATAGTTTTACTCGTATTTTTTTTAGAAAGACCAGCTTCCCCCCCCCCCCAATTTTATTGATCAACAATTGAAATGGAGAAATAATGTGATTAATCAGGCTAGTCTTGCGATAAAGCGATACATTTTATAAGCCTACCAAAAAAATATTTTTTGATTTGTTTAGTGTTGTCGTTCGTGCACACAACTACTTATGTTAATTTGCATATAATTTCAATTTATATATATATGTATATATATATATATATATATATATATATATATATATATATATATATATATATATATATATATCGGAATTCCAATATTCATAATACGTGTATGGTTTTAAAATATTTATTTAATATTAGCAGAATGTAAATAACAAACGTAAAAAAATGTCAGGCATTTTGAAAGTATTTACACACAACAAAAAAATCCAAACGGAGCAGTTTCCCTTGACTTGATTGCAGTTCAGTATTTAAACTCCACAAAGCAAAACACGCCTGCCAAAACTAACGTGAGTAATTTGTAGTATGTCGATTAGAAACCATACTGCATCGTAAGTTACGAGAAAAGCAAAATAACATAAGTAACTAATATTTCGTCATATTAAATAGCCTTTACCCTTTGGGTACTATTTGAACTTTTTGATCTGTCTTAATATTTTAACTATATTAAATTACAGAGAGAATAATTTACTTCATTATATTGAAATATATTATTTTTCTTTAGTGAAAATTTTATTTTTTAATAATTTGTTTATGTTTACCACGGACATTAGAAAATTGAGATCTGTAAAAAAAAATAATTTCCCCACTGAAACAGTAGGTCACGTTATCAAACGCTAAACCAATTTTTATCTACTTCAAGATAAAAACCATCCCGATGAACTGAAACAAACATTTTACATTGATCGAATTCCTGTATCGTTTTTGTACTGCATGCCACGCCAACATTCATCGACACATGCCGTGGCTAAATTTAACACGTACTGGACATCCATCATTCATTAACGCGAACCTGATCTTTAGAACTAGTCACGTATGTCTAGTTTCAACATGAATTGGGACAAAAATGTAATCGATTTTTGATGACAAACTACAAAAAAAAATATCTTAGAAGTCTTTGAATATTTTGAAATAAAATGGCGAAGTTTGAATTTGAATTATGTTAGAAATTACAAATACGCGAGAGTGCAAAATGTATGTTGTGTTTATAACGAGCTTTAGCGTGAGACATCAAATATATTTATTCGTTTGATGATACAAGTAATGCTGGCGTTTGTTCTGAAATAACATCTCTGTGAATACAAATTGCCGTGTTTCATGTTTTCATCAAGAAGTAACGTTAAGTGATTGCATGCAATATAATAATAAAGCAATGACGTATTTATTTATATAGTTTTAAGGAAAAAAGTGTTTGTATAAACGTATAAACGTATCTTTAGAAAAGGGATATAGACGAAAAAGTAGTAGAAGTGCAATTTGATAATACATTTATATAATAAATTTTAGATAATTATTATAGATAATACACTCAGGTAATACATTAATATTATGTTTAAAGCCTTTATCTAAAGACCAACAAATTACACACATTTTCAAATAAAGCATTGTTATTTTTATGACCATTAGCCGTAATTGTTTCTTCTTCATCTTGGTTTTTAGTTTTTGTGTGGAAACTATCAACACAATTAAGTATTCGTGTCAACTGGTTATGCCTCATTTATACCGTGCTTCAACCTGCTTTTCTTTTTGGATTTACTTCCATCGCCTTCGTCCAACTTAAAAACCCACTTCAAGGTAGCTGTTGTTTCATTTTGGATATTGTTTCTCCTAGATGAGTGCGCAGGACTAAGAGCAGAGCCTCTTCCGCCCGGGGGTTCGACCTCATGACTTATCGGTTGAGCAACCATGAGCTAAACCGACCCGATCACACCGACCTGCATAAAACTTCTAATATAACATGAATTATCGTTTAGCAGTATTTATTGTAAGAATTTCATCTATCTATATATATATAATTCTCTTTTGGGAGCCGTTAGAAAACAAGCTGCAAGCGCCTCCTTGCAGTCCCCTCTCTTTCTCTCTATCACTATCACTACCACCCCCCACCCCACCCCCACATTGTCTGGTGAGCTGTTGTCATGCTAATTATTTACAAAGCTAAATGTTTACAAATCGTAGAGCCGTAGAGCCGGGTTTCTATTAGGGGCATATAATTTAGTTCGATTTTAAACTTACAGGAGGTAACCAAGAAATGACTAAGAGGAGGCTGCATTCACGGGGGGGGGGGAGGTGTAGGGTCGGGGTTAGGGGAAAGGGGGAGGGGGGTTAGTGTTTTAAAGCAAATATTTTCAGTGGCAGCATTGGTACTGTCGAATTCACAAATTATGAATTACTGAAAAGTAGAAAATAAAACAACTAAATAGCGGCGTATGATACGCTGCGGGTCGTCTCGTTTGAAATATTTCTTACTAATAATCTACTGTTGTTTGATTTGAAAGAAGATATTGAAACTTTCAGTAGTATATTAGGTCACTTTTGGGTCGCAGGCGCAGGCGCAGGCGCACCCAGGATGCGCAAAGGATATATAGTAAAATACTCGGATGCGCAGGGGGATGCGCAGGCGCAGCCTGGGACAACGAGATATAGTAAAATACTCGGGATGGGGATGGGGAGCCTGGGACAACGAGATATAGTAAAATACTCCAGGCGCAGGCGCAGGCGCAGGCGCAGCAGCCTGGGACAATGAGATATAGTAAAATACTCCGGATGGGGATGCGGATGGGGATGGGGATGGGGATGCGGATGGGGATGGGGAGGATGCGCAAGGATGCGGATGGGGAGTAGGTCAGTAGGTCAGTAGGTCACCACCGGTGACCTTGTGACGTAATCACCTTGTGACGTAATCAATGACATTGTGACGTAATCATTGACCTTGTGACGTAATCAGTCACATTGTGACGTCATCACTGACCTAGTTACGTAATTTTAATGCGTTTTTTAAATTAGATTTAATGAGTTTTTAAAGTTTTAATTAATTTTTGCCCTAGTTACGTAATTTTAATGTGTTTTTTTATTAGTTTTAATGAATTTTTAAAATTTTAATTAATTTTTTATTAACGAGTTACGTAATTTGATTATTTGTTTACTTTTTTAATTGTTTAATTTGTTTGATTTAAATTGTTTAATTACTTTGTTTATATTGTGTAATTTTTATTAACGAGTTACGTAATTTGATTATTTGTTTACTTTTTAATTATTTTTATTTTGTTTATTTTTAATTTAATTTTATTTTTAATAAGTTTAATTAATTTGATTTTTATTTATTTTGTATCTAGTTACGTAATTTTAATTTTATTTTATAATTAGTTTGAATTTTTATTGACTAGTTATGTAATTTAATTACTTTGATTGTTTAATTAGTTTGTTTACTTGTTGTTTAATTTAATTACTTTGTTTATATTGTGTAATTTTTATTAACGAGTTACGTAATTTGCTTATTTGTTTGAAATTCATTTTAATTAATTTGATTTTAATTACTTTGTTTAATTTATTTATTTGATATATTTCTTTTCTTTGTTGTTTAATTTGTTGGTTTGTTTATTTGGTTGTATGTATGTTTTAAATTCTCCCCTACAACGACCGTGTACAAAAAACAGGTTAAATTCTCCACCACAATGAACGTTACAAACATAGAACATTCATTTAACCACATCTGTTACTTAGCGATCCGCAATCCTTTGTTCTCGTCAAACAACGGGCGCGTTAATATTGATTCCACCCACGGGCCATCAAACGATGGTCCGCCTAATTAATTTGGGCATGCATCGTGGGTTTTTCCCCGCTCTGTTTGATAGGTCATGATGATTTATGTGGGTTCGCGAAGCGATCCCACCGGGGGGTATGGTAATTAACGCAAAAGCCGGCGTTAAGTGTGGGAACACCTGTTACCACGTTAATCGATTTTACCGATCGCTTTGTTAGCTCGCTAAGTGTCTCTCACCGAAGCCAGCGTTAAGTGTGGGAAAAAAGCCAGCGTTAAGTGTGGGAACACCTGTTACCAAGCGGGTGGTGGTAAGGTGGTGGTAAGGTGGTGGTAAGGTGGTTGTAAGGTGGTGGTAAGGTGGTGGTGGTAAGGTGGTGGTAAGGTGGTGGTAAGGTGGTGGTGGTAAGGTGGTGGTAAGGTGGTGGTAAGGTGGTGGTAAGGTTGTGGTAAATTTGCTTAAGATTATAAACTTCAAGTTTTAAAAATCAACAATGTTATAGTACGTCGTGTCAAATGACACACAGTTTAAAATGTCTACATTTAAATTTCACCAAAATAATGATGTATAAACTAAATATGATAGGACGTTAGCATACATATCATTCAATCTAATCATTCTAAAGTACAAATCAATAATTTTTATTGATTAAGGGGCCGTGTTCATACTAGGGTCGGTGAAGTTTTCACCGAGGCAGATTTCAAAGTTGGGTGTGGATGTTTTTATTTGTATATGGAAAGATTAAAAAGTTTGGATGGGAACATTGTCACTTTTGAGAGTAAATGTCAATGTGTTTAGGAAGGGGATATTCATTGGGGAGTGGTGTCTACAAGTTATGTATCCCAGTCTGTTGGAGTGGTTTCTAGGGGGTTGTGACATTAATTGAATAAATACTTGTCTGTAAGATTGTCCTACATCCTTTGTCTGTCCAAGGAATAGTGTGGGTAGTGGTACGATTTGTTTATCTATCGGTTGGTATTGAGCTTGGGGATGGGAGAAGGGGGGAGGGGTTGCTGACAAAGGGCAGGGGAAGGGCGAATTGTGATAATGGTTGGGGCACCGATCAGAGCGGTAAAGGGATATTTCCAACTCGGATCCAGTATTTTAAATGGTTCATTTTGATTCCAGTCATACATCTTATACAGGATACCGAGTTACCTAACTTTCAGGGACAAGTAACAAAACAATAACTCACAGCAAAAATGTAAAAAAGACCGTTTATATAATAAGTTTTTATTGAATAAAAACAACCCCATCAGCATACAGTCATGGTTCTGTCCTTTTTACATATTTACATTAAAGTGTCGTTAAAGTCATGGTTGGTAAACTAAAGGTTCTTATATGTCTAGGGGGGATGTTGTCACATTGTCTGCATCTACTCGTCTTTTAATGTAAAAGTAAGAAAGCGAGTTTCTGTGTTGGGTGTAAGTATATATCCCCGTGTTGTATGCTCTGAACCCTGTGTTTGTCCCACCACTTGGTTCCTTTGTTGTGAGGACCTGCATGAAAGATTCTTTGCCTAATGTGTTGTGATTTTTAGATAATCCTTTGGTTGATGTTTTATTATACTCGCCAAAACAGTGGTACGTCTTACTACATAAAGATACCATCCCATCCCCTTCATATTCTAATTTAAACAACCCCGGTGTTCTCTTTTCATAAATTTTCCTAGCCCTACACTCTAGACAATGACTATCTACCGTGCCTTTGCCGCTTATAAATTGTGGTCTATGTGAGTCGCATACTTCTGAGGGGAACCATTTGTCGTAAATGTCAAAAAACTCGTGTTCTAGTCCCGGTCTTACGGCTTTTAATAAGTCATCGGTACTTAAGGCTAAGTATAAACTGTCAGTGTCCATCTCACATAGCTGAAAGTCGGTTCTATCTATATATTTATCTATAAAGTCATAATAAAATTCTAACATCCTAAGTTTCGCGTACTGATAAACGAAAAAGCCTATCTGAAGAGGGAGATCCCAAACTATCTTCTTTTTTAACGTTTCTACTTCGTAAACAGCGTCGGTAAGTTTTGTCATTTTTTTAAATCGCGGATTATTAATACAATCCCCTATATCCCTATCACGACAGTAGGTCATGTCCGCATGTCGTGTTTTATCCGTCAAAGTTTTACCGTATGCCGCGTTTCCTAACAATTTCATTGTTTCACTAGTTATCGCGTATTTGTCGTCTATGTCCCCCTTTCTTCGCGCGTCTGAAACTGTATCCCCAAATGTCTTAAAACAGGAAACCGGATTATATTCAACGACTTGATAAATTTTACTGACTACCAACCCATGATTTAAATACCACTTTAAAAGGGGGGTCGCTAATAAAATTTTCTCACCTGTAAAGCTACCGATTAAAGTCCGTCTACCGCTATTTAATAAGTTGTTATCGATCGCGTATTGTCTCATAAACGGTCCGATGTCGTCGCGTGTAACGTTCGTATTTTTAAAAATTGGTGTCATCTCACTAAAATGTTCTCTTAAACTATCCGGTACTTTAATATCGCATTCTATCAGTCCAAAACACGAGTCGTCTAAAACAGAATCGATGATCTGTTTTTCAGTCAGGGGCCATCTTTTACCATAGGTCGGTGTCGGTGTCTTTTGTGATTTGTCAATAGATTTTAAATAGTCTTTAATAGTTGGGTTCATTTTTTTCTGGTTCCCCCACTCACATTCCCACATTTCTACGACTTTAACGTCAACAGTATCTGTAAGGTACTTCGTAATTTCGTTTGTCTTTTTAAATAACTCAGTCAAGGGTCTGTTACTAATAGGATTTACTGTTCTGTCTTTAGTTAAAGGGCAGTCAGGGTGTCCATGAAAGAGGCAGCCATGGAACTGATAAACGGTTCGATTGTTCGCGTCCCACCCGTCTACTCTTATATGGCGGGATCCTAAGCTAACTTCGCCCCCGTTAAACGCGGTTTTTAAAGTTACCCTTTGTGTTTTTGAAACCCACGATAACCACTGAAAGGCCTGTTCCCCATAATGATTCGCTTTACGCGGTCTAAACCCCTCCTCACTATTTCTAATAATCGGAAATCCCGTCGGCATTTTTTGCATTAAAGACCATAAATAAAGCGCGTTCGCGTCGTACCCCTTAATTGCTTGTACCACCTTTTTACTATTCCCCCTAATGAACGTTTCACCCGTTTCGTGATGTCTATGAAAAATAATGGAGGGGCCCCCTATGATATTATTTCGGATTGTTTTATGTAACTCTGATTCGCGCTCGGAACACAAAGAAAAAGAAACGTTTTCGGGAAGTGTTTTGAATAAGTATTTTAAGGTTACCCCCGGGACAGAAATCGCGTCTTTAAAAATATCAACCCCTAAATTTTTGTAAAAATTAGTTTGCTGCTCGAGCGCTTCGATAAACGGTTTTACATCGAGATTGTTATACCAAATAAGATAATCTTTAAACGTTTGCATCCCCTTCTCTACCCAAATTTGCCTACACGTCGCGTACTCCTCTTCTGAAATGTTACAATTTTTTAATGATGAAAAAAAGGCCGAATGCGGAGGTAAAGACGTTTTATCTAAGACTGCTAAATTTTTGACATATTCGTACGGAAAAAATCCCTTGGTCTCTTTAACATTATACGCGGCGAGGTATTTACTATAGCTAAACCCTGGTGCTAGATAATTAACTATATCTAAGAACTTTAATTTATTTGTTGATATACACATAAAATTATTATTTCTTTTAACTACATATTTAAACGGTGTTTGTTTATCTTCTACGTCATCTTCATCATCGTTACAACTAGATCTAGGTCCCTCCTCTAACCCCTCTTCTGTGTTTGAATAAGCTAAAAAGTACTGAATAAAATACGGTTTAACGAGATTTATATCATATTTTCCTGAATTAAACCCTATAACCGGCATTTGTCGCAAATACTCATCTAATCTACCGCTAAGAAACCTATCAAACCCTTTGTCGTTCGACTTATTATCACTACCCCTAGCTTTAGGTGGAAATAGCTTCCTGATTTGCTTAAAAATAGGATCGAACTGTTTTCTCAAAATTCCATACGCTGCCTCAGCGATTATGTGGAGTCTGTCAATAACTCTAGTCACTAATTCTCGAGGGTCACCAGTCGAAATAAAACAGATGGGTTCGACGAACCCATCTACGTTTGAGGCGACAGAGCAAGACAAAGGCACGTGTTTGGCTACGCTTTTTGTAACTCTACCTAACGTGGGTAACTCGGTATGGTCGAAATAGCATTCGAAATCGTAAGTTGCTCGGAAGGGATAAACAAAATTACTATTTACAACTACCCCATAGGACGCTAAAAACTCCCAGATTGTTTGCTGTGTGTGATAAACCCCTCCCTTATACCTATCAACGGGTTTCCCCCATTACACCCTTTCACGTGTCTGTTCAATTGTTGAACGGTGGGCCATAATTTGTTACACACAGAACACGCGAAAGAGTGACCCGCCCCACCTATATTATTAATGTACATAAACTGATTTTGAAAAAATAAAAGATACACAGTCTCCCTAAACCTATCACTACTTCTAAGTTTCGGGGAAAGGATCTGGTTTTCGTTAAATTCAAAAATCTCAATATTTACACTAAAACAGGACTCTAAGAGGGGAATTTCGACCAACCTAACCCCGCTAAAATTATCCAAGGTCCCGAGACCTTGGTGCGCTTGCCACTGTTTCGCGAGATTTAATGTTGGAATTCTAAGATCTTTTACGGGTGCTCCTAAATGTCTGGCTAAACATCTAAAAAAGGAAAAATTGTCTGTGTAGGGTTTGGAATGGGAATCATGTTGTAACATGTTGATGGCGTGATTATGTTTAATAAAGTCAGGAATGTCTGTAAGAAGGGATGTGGGTGAAGCTTTGTCTGTGGTCGGATGTAAGTCTACTGCATCTCTCCTTAGGTCGTCTACAGGAAAAATAGTGGTATGTGAATTAAGGTTACTGTCGTTGTTAGTTTTTACGCGTTTGTTGTTTGATATGTCGTCATACGTCGTATGTCGTTTTAAGGGGCTAGTGTCGGTCGCGGTACGAGCTGTTTGGTTCGCTGTTGAGAGTTGGACAGTATGTGTGTCGGTCACTAATGTGGGTTGGTGTGTTTGTCTGTTGGTTGCTGATGGGGTGTCGGTCAATAATGTTTGGTTGTTGTGTGCTGTCTTATAGTGAGTTGTTAAATTTTCTCGGCGTGTAAATACTTTCCCGCATGTTGTGCAGGGATGTCTTCCTCGACCGTGTGCTGTCTCTTGGTGTCGTATGAAATGTTGATTACGGCTGAACACTCGGTCGCAGATCTCGCATGTGAAGCGGGTCATGGCTGGGTGGCTGGTAGGTTGGGCGGTTTGCATCTTGTTTTGTTGACGAAGTGTTGAGTGTGTGTGGAACTGTTGGATGCTTGGGTAGGTCGGTGGATGTAGAACAAAAATAAAATAAATACATAAAATAAAAATCATAAAATAAAAAAACATACTTAAAACAAAACAAAACAAAATTAAAAAATGAAACGTACCTATGGGTTTGAACGTCTAAGCTGAACGTGTAGTTAACCGTAGGTGGAGATCCGAAGTGGTGTAGTTGGTTGTAGTTGGAACGTTTGGTTCAGTGGATGCCTCAGGGATGGGTAGGTAGCTCAATAGGGTCAGTCGATGGAACAGTTGTGTCGGTTGTACACTAAAAAGAAAATTCAATTGACTACTTATTTAGATACATAATTATTTAAAGGGTATTTTAATGGGGTTAGTTCCCTTAAAATAAACGTACTATTCACCTTACCTCGGTGTACGATTCAAAAGTAAAGTAATTAATTAAAAGGTATTTGAATGGGGGTTAGTTCCCTTAAAACAATACGTACTATTAACCTTACCTCGGTGTACGATACAAAATTAAATACATGTGCGTACTTATTTAATAAGATTTGATTTTAATAGGGTTAGCGCCCATAAAACAAAAGTAATATTAACCTTACCTTTAATAGAATAAACACGCACAAAAGATGTGGTCCGTTTAGGGTTAGGTAGATGTGATGCTTGGTAAAGCTGGCGTGGGTTTAGTCTCAGGAGTCAACAGAGGTCTCATCCAGGATAAATCGCTGTGACGCTTGATTTGAAGTCCGAAGTCGAAGTGTTTAGAACACAATTTTCGGGGTCATTTATACGGTTGCTCAACCTAATTACACCACCAGCTGTCGCACAACAGCTGTTGCATAATGACCTACGTACTTCGCGGAGCTAACAAAGCGATCGGTAAAATCGATTAACGTGGTAACAGGTGTTCCCACATTTAACGCTGGCTTCGCGGAGAGACACTTAGCGAGCTAACAAAGCGATCGGTAAAATCGATTAACGTGGTAACAGGTGTTCCCACACTTAACGCCGGCTTTTGCGTTAATTACCATACCCCCCGGTGGGATCGCTTCGCGAACCCACATAAATCATCATGACCTATCAAACAGAGCGGGGAAAAACCCACGATGCATGCCCAAATTAATTAGGCGGACCATCGTTTGATGGCCCGTGGGTGGAATCAATATTAACGCGCCCGTTGTTTGACAAGAACAAAGGATTGCGGATCGCTAAGTAACAGATGTGGTTAAATGAATGTTCTATGTTTGTAACGTTCGTTGTGGTGGAGAATTTAACCTGTTTTTTGTACACGGTCGTTGTAGGGGAGAATTTAAAACATACATACAACCAAATAAACAAACCAACAAATTAAACAACAAAGAAAAGAAATATATCAAATAAATAAATTAAACAAAGTAATTAAAATCAAATTAATTAAAATGAATTTCAAACAAATAAGCAAATTACGTAACTCGTTAATAAAAATTACACAATATAAACAAAGTAATTAAATTAAACAACAAGTAAACAAACTAATTAAACAATCAAAGTAATTAAATTACATAACTAGTCAATAAAAATTCAAACTAATTATAAAATAAAATTAAAATTACGTAACTAGATACAAAATAAATAAAAATCAAATTAATTAAACTTATTAAAAATAAAATAATTAAATTAAAAATAAACAAAATAAAAATAATTAAAAAGTAAACAAATAATCAAATTACGTAACTCGTTAATAAAAATTACACAATATAAACAAAGTAATTAAACAATTTAAATCAAACAAATTAAACAATTAAAAAAGTAAACAAATAATCAAATTACGTAACTCGTTAATAAAAAATTAATTAAAATTTTAAAAATTCATTAAAACTAATAAAAAAACACATTAAAATTACGTAACTAGGGCAAAAATTAATTAAAACTTTAAAAACTCATTAAATCTAATTTAAAAAACGCATTAAAATTACGTAACTAGGTCAGTGATGACGTCACAATGTGACTGATTACGTCACAAGGTCAATGATTACGTCACAATGTCATTGATTACGTCACAAGGTGATTACGTCACAAGGTCACCGGTGGTGACCTACTGACCTACTGACCTACTCCCCATCCGCATCCTTGCGCATCCTCCCCATCCCCATCCGCATCCCCATCCCCATCCCCATCCGCATCCCCATCCGGAGTATTTTACTATATCTCATTGTCCCAGGCTGCTGCGCCTGCGCCTGCGCCTGCGCCTGGAGTATTTTACTATATCTCGTTGTCCCAGGCTCCCCATCCCCATCCCGAGTATTTTACTATATCTCGTTGTCCCAGGCTGCGCCTGCGCATCCCCCTGCGCATCCGAGTATTTTACTATATATCCTTTGCGCATCCTGGGTGCGCCTGCGCCTGCGCCTGCGACCCAAAAGTGACCTAATATACTACTACTTTCTGATCACACAAGAACGTGAATCTATAAACACATACATAGAAATTGTTTGATTTAGACTGGTACACTTAACGTACAGTTTATATTGTGTCTGTGTTAATTTGTAAACGACGAATAGATTGGGATTTGAACTATCGTCGTTTCAAGTCTAAGGTACACGTTCAAGCAGTTAAGCTCTGCTTGAATGTAAGAAATCCGTGCGTAAAACGAAATACATTCGATACTTACAAAATGATTAGCTTTTATTTGTTTTGGTACTTTGCTCCCTTGTGATAATAATTGTAGCATGCTTATATTTTCAGTTGTTGTGAAAATCACAAACGGAAAAGTATTATTTTTTTCCAATGTTAGTAAGACTTAGAATACTATCAGAGATCAATAACTAGTTCACTTCACTATTGATAAAAATAAAACTATGTTGTGGTTCTAAGACTATTTTTAAAATATTTCTTCTAGTGAAATATAGATCTAGTAGACCAACGTTCTTAACCTGTGTTTAATAGAACACCAGGGGTTAGGTAAGTCATTCTTGGGGGTTTGGTGGTAGTCAAGACACACACCCAACTCAATTATTCACGATCAAATTTTGTCATACGGACGATAAAAATATAAGAAGGGAAACGTAAATTCGCATATGAAACTTATGTGGTTGGGTACCTCCAAAAAGAAATAACAAACAATGATCTCGATTCTAGATGACAACCTGGCGCTTAATTTTGTATTATTTAGTGTTAAAACAGACTATAATCTGGTCTTTAGACTTACCTCCCCTCCCCCTTACCAATGTGAGATAACTGAGTAAGGGCTGTAACTGAGACTAAACGACGTCATATTAGAACACGTCGGATTGATGAATTATTTATAGCCTGTGAACTTTGAACTTGTGTCACCTGGAGGTAGTCTGCATGCATCGATCAAGTGGGTGGGTGTCGAGTCACTGACTGATTGGGGGGGGGGGGGTCAACATCAGGGTGGGTACTGGTCTGCTCACGGATCAAAGTTAGGTTAAGTCAAGTCACTGACTGAAGGGGGTGGGGGTTATAAATCAACAGGGTGGGTACTGGTCAGCTCACGGATCAAAGTTAGGTTAAGTCAAGTCACTGACTGAAGGGGGTGGGGGTTATAAATCAACAGGGTGGGTACTGGTCTGCTAGTGAATCGAAGTTAGGTTGAATCAAGTCACTGGCTGAGACAGAGACGGTTTAACCTCTAGAATTGTGGTACAAAATGCTGTTATACGTAATTTTTGTCAAACCCGTTATGCTACATTTGCAATACAAGGTATATAACTATTTCAATGTCATTCTAACAAACGTTTTAAACGTATCAAGCTAGTGACGTTGTTTGACTGATTTATGGAGCAAAATAAAAATAATGTATCATAAGTCAAATATAAATACATCGAGGCTTGTTTTTGTTTCTAGCAAAAATAACCTTATTGTGATTTAGAGATGTAAGGTTAAGCAGATTCTATTTTTAAAATTTAAAAGGTTCTATTTTTGAGGTTAAACATATTCTATTTTTGAGGTTCCACAGATTATATTTTTGAGGTTAAATACATTCTATTTTTGAGGTTAATTATATTCTATTTTTGAGGTTAAACAGATTCTATTTTTGAGGTTAATTATATTCTATTTTCGAGGTTAAACAGATTCTATTTTTGAGGTTTAACAGATTCTGTTATTGAGGTAAAACAGATTATATTTTTTGAGGTTAAACAGATTCTATTTTTAACCTTCGTGTACTTGTCCGCATTCTATTAGAGTTATATAAAAACAAAAAAAAAGCCCCTCAAAGGCAGATTTAGAAACGTGAACACTGCGCATGCGTTAGATAAAAAAATGCGTACGTTGTTAACCTCTTCCTGCCTTATTCTGTACATGGGCTGATAGATCGATAAGAAATCGATATTCTTACACTGAGGACACTGACAGTGACGCTAGAGATGAAATTGCAATAATGGGACAGTGATATTTAAATTTTCACACAAAAATAAACATGTCTACAGACAAAATGTCTAGAGACAAAATGTCTAGAGACAAAATGTCTATAGACGAAATGTGTCGCGACAAAATGTCTAGAGATAAAATATCTAGAGGCAAATTGTCTAGAAAACAAAAGTATAGTGACAAATTGTATTAAGAAAAAAATATCTAGATACCAAATGTCTTGAGATATAATGTCTTGTCAAGATTAAATTTAATCAATTATTTTACTGAGTAATTAGTCATGTAATTTTTTTTTAGATTTGTCGATGTAAATCTGTAGTTATAGTCGATTTATAAAGTATTTTTAGAATCATTTAATTTAGTTTCGTACATATTGTTTGGAACATTTTTGCTTCCCCAAATAGTTAATATATGTATTTCAAAATATAGATGTGAATCTATTAATATCGAATCGCAAAATGCAAATCTTTTAGTATCAAAGTTGAAAATTACTCAATCTGAATAAGCTACTGATGATATGTGTTTTCAATTAAAAGTAATCAAAACAAACTAATTTTTTAAGATGTTACATCATGGTTGGAGATTATAGCGCACCACTTCCATCCCAAAAGTCGTGAGTTTGAACGCGGGTTCAATTCTATTGGAAGTACTAAATTAAGTCACACTATCTATATATAATTCTCTACATGGAGACCAAAGAAAACACCACGAAGCTTAGCCACCAGCCTCATCCCCACTTGTCAGGTGAGCTGTAGTTCACCCCGAATGTTCACAATCGTAGAGCAGGCTAAGTGACGGCTAGTTAGGGGCAGATAATTTAGTATTAAACGATTTGAAACGAAGGGGAGGTAACAATTTCTGATTGATCATTTCTTTGTCTGTATACTTCTGCTGATAAGCAGAAAATAAAACAACTAGATGGCGGCGTATACTACGTCGCGGGTCAGCTCGTCTTAATTAAATGCCTAGCGTTCAAAAGGAAAGACAACCGACCACGGAGTTAACCAAAGCAACCTCTTACATGCCATGGTCAGAGAAATAAGTAAACTATTCTTACTCAAGCCTGAACGCGACTTAATTTGATTAATGAACGCCAGCTCCACTAGAGTAAGTTATTCTTAAAAAAGTAATGCATGTTCTACTACCTCCGTTTTTCTTCTGTTAACAGGAGACTAGTTGACTCCAAAAAAATACTTCAACCTTGGGTCAGAATGACATAAAGGATACCGTATTACAAGCTAATTATGATAGCAGTTAATTAAATATTTTTGAGAACCATTTTACAAATAATTCATTACTGATGACAATTAGTATGGTGAAATGTCAATTTTTCGTGGGGTTTTTTTTTTTCGAAAATTTTAAAAATATTTTCGAAGGAAATGATTTAAAAGACGAATTGCTGTACTTTAGTGCAATACGATTGGACTTGAAAGACCGTACACAAAATAAACATGTTTCATAGATATTCAGATAAATTAATTTAAGTAAGTATTAGTTAACTAACACATTTTACACAATCACAAAACGGTAACACTAAATGAAACAGACAAAAATGCACATTCTGCTCTTTCATAAATATAAATATTGCTTTGTGCTGTTTTGTTATTACTACGTTGTAATAGATGTTAAAAGACCAAACCTGCATATATATATATATATATATATATATATATATATATATATATATATATAATATATATATATATGTGTGATACTTTTCTGAATGAATAATAATTGTTTTAATTAGGTACCCATCAGACACCTCCACCTTAAAAACACACCTTAGATATATGCCTACAATACACTGAAGACAGTTAGTTGTTTAAATAAATTGTAAGCGTTTGTTAAATGAATATCGACTGTTCCTCTTTCTAATTTTTGTCGTAGTCTTTTTATTCCTACAAGCGTCTTAGCTAGCCAAACAAACTAACTCACTAGTAAAGAGTTGATGCAATCAGGACATGAACAACATATATTAAAATTACTAAACCAGAAACGAAAACAAGAAAAAAAAATGTTTTCCGTTACTGAACGCAAATTAAACCAGCAAGTCTACTTTCGCCCTACTAAAAAAAGTATCGTAAAAAATCGTATTCCCATCTATTCCCATCTATTCCCATTTATTCTCATCTATTCCCATCTATTCCCATGTATTCCCATCTATTCCCATCTATTCCCATCTATTCCCATCTATTCCCATCTATTCCCATCTATTCCCATTTATTCCCATCTATTCCCATCTATTCCCATCTATTCCCATTTATTCTCATCTATTCCCATCTATTCCCATTTATTCCCATCTATTCCCATCTATTCCCATCTATTCCCATCTATTCCCATCTATTCCCATCTATTCCCATCTATTCCCAACTATTCCCATCTATTCCCATTTATTCTCATCTATTCCCATCTATTCCCATCTATTCCCATTTATTCTCATCTATTCCCATCTATTCCCATCTATTCCCATCTATTCCCATCTATTCCCAACTATTCCCATCTATTCCCATTTATTCTCATCTATTCCCATCTATTCCCATCTATTCCCATCTATTCCCATCTATTCCCATCTATCAGGTACAGCAAAGCTCGTTGAGAGCTGGGACCTAATTTGTTCCAAGAAAATCACTTCAGTAAGTCTGATAGGCTTTAGGGTCTAGTTTTAGCCTGTGTTTCGGGAACTGGTCCTTAGAGTATTTCAACAGAGGTTGACCGAGTTCTTCAAGGATAGTCCATTGTATCTTTCACAATTCTGTCATTGTTTTTTAAAATGTCTTTGCGATGTTTTTTTCCGATGTAGGCCCTATGTGTTGCTAGTTGATGCAAAGTAAAACATTTTACATTTTGTGCTCCCATAGTTAAATGTTATTTATCGAGTTCACAAATAGCCGGTTTAATTGTTTTAAAATGTCTAATAAATAAAACAGATTTAGAACGTAAATGTCGATGTTTGTCTTCCTTATTTCTAAAATTAATTTATCCACGTGAATAAGTAAAAACTGTATTTTATCAAATTAGCATGTAGAAAATATATCCAATTAAAACGGAATTGAATATAGTGTAATAAGTCAAGGTAATTTGAAAAAAAAACTGCTTTAAAAAAATATTGAAATGGACGTAGACTAACATAACTCTTTGTAAAACTAAAGCGTTTATTGTTAAAGTAATATCATTTTACATCGTGTCACCTATCTGTCTTGTTTATTGTGTGATGAGTTACCGCCCTGTTTGAAACAAAACCATCCACCCAACACCACAGCTAAAGTCAGAGACCGCTGGTATTGATTTAACACCGACCTTGGTATAAGATCCTGTGAGAAGATCAACATCCGCCATATCAGCTAGGGCTAGAGGAAAGGGGGGGGGGGGGCTGGAGACGGGCGGCAATTAATTGAGGTCAACCTCTACGACCTTCTTAACTAGTCTTGTCGCCCATAACAAATAGCTGGTCGGCCGTGCGCTCGTTTCACAATTAATCTTTCACTGACGTATCAGCTGTTTATCTGTCCTGCCTGTGTGGTCCACCTTACGGTTATATTTCCACACTTCCGCTTTCGTTTTTTTGTCCATTTAGTAAACAACTGTGTACGGTCTGTGATCCCAGTTGGTAAACAAATGAGTTCGTTGGACGGCGTGGTTCAGCGGTAGAGAGCTAGAAGGCTAACACGACAGTCTTGAGTTCAAATCCGGGGTTAAATTAGCAAAACTTTACTGAGTGTACCCAGCTCTAATTTGTTCCCAACTCACGTTCAGGAAAGTAATGGCAGCTGGGCATAATGCTAACCACTCAATCCTTTCATATGCCGAGGTAAAAAAAATGTGATTACGTGAGCTAAGGCTAAAATTTAAAAAAATAAACTTCAAGTAATTAATGTATCCTTCCTCAAAATACGATTTATTTTGTATTTTTTTTTTTTTGTTCCATAAGAATACTTTGAGATTTTTTTTTCGTTGTTGTAAAACTTTACCTAATCTGGTTGCGTGTGAAAGCTGTTGTAAACAAAAAGGCTTTTCTACTAGACTAAACCTCCTAGTGAGAGCTCTATTTATACTTCAATTAATACCTGCGATGACGACGTGGAGTTAATGGCACGTTCGGGAGATGCGTGTTGTTTGCTCTTCTAGTTGGCAAAAACGTTAAAGTGCATTTACTTTTTACCGTGTTCTTTTTTAACAAGTAAATGTTAAAATTAGATTTTCTCGGTTTTTGTCTAGAGGATAAAATTTAAAAGATATTCAGACCGTTATGTGCTTGATTGTAAAACGTTGAAATATTAAATAGCAGAAAATAGTAACTAATATTTTTGCTAGATAGTCATTCTCCGAAGTTATATATATATATATATATATATATATATATATATATATATATATATATATATATATATATATATATATACATATATATATATTATATATATATATATATATATATATATATATATATATATATATATATATATATATTATATATGTCATGAGTGCATGTGTACAACTATAAAGTACTTACAACCAGTGGCAAAACTAGATAAAAAGGGCCACCCGCAAAAAGAATTTGTTAGGCCCCCATATATATATATATATATATATATATATATATATATATATATATATATATATATATATATATATGGGGGGCCTATATATTATATTATATTATATTTTATATATATATATATATATATATATACTAGGCATACTGCCTAGCTTCGCTTAGGTTTTCAAAAGCATTTGTTGACAATTTGAATAC
Source organism: Physella acuta (assembly GCF_028476545.2). Lineage (NCBI taxonomy): Eukaryota > Metazoa > Mollusca > Gastropoda > Physidae > Physella > Physella acuta. The sequence continues at coordinate 1,112,753 of NW_026732161.1, read as the reverse complement.
TAATTATTTAGTGATGGATGAGGTATGAAGTGCTTAAATTTAAACAGTAATGCTAATCTTAGAGAAGATGTTGTTGATTGTTGCTTATCATCCTGTATGAAAGAAATTATTTGAAAGTACGCAATTTATGACTAAAATGGAAATAGAATTACAGAGGTTCCATGAACAGTATATTCAAAAATTTCTATTACATTGACTTTTAAAATTATTTTTTAAATTTAATTATGATACGTAGCTTAATTGGTAACTTAATTTTTTACTAAAGCAAATGCTATACTTTGTCATTTTCTGTTTCTGTTTAAAATAGTATACAATTATTTGAAAAAAAATTATTTAAATAGGTTACCTCCCTTGAAAATAGACCGAGTGACGTATGTCTTTGTTTTCTTTTTTTAAACCAACAGTTGCTATTCTTATATAAGAAAATACGATAAATGAACATATTTAACGACTACAATGGCTTTTTTCCGACGGAAATAAAGTTTTTTTGTTATCCTCCAGGGTCGGTTTACGACCTCAAATAATATTAAGGGGATCGTTCGTCAATTTATTTATATACATCTCATATAAGGAGAATTTTACTCGCGGTCATCTCTTAGCCCTGGTCGAGGGCTTTGAGTCTGACCAACAGTTTTTCCATAGGGCCTAGTCATCTATAGAAGTGTATGCAAACCATGAGCATGATGTACAGAGGTTAAGTAACCTAAAAATTGTGTTGAAAATTCCCTGTTTTCCCCATAAAATACAAATATTATATAGCGAAATACAACTGGTCAGTTTTGACCTATTTACGTAGTTTTCCCAGATATGCCGAGTTTTTTGTGACACCCTTAGGTGTTCTTCTATCACCTCACAAAATATCAAGGGGGGTCGTCGGATGAAATTTTTTTTCGTAATAGAGCTAATATAAAGAGAATTTCACTCGCGGTCACTTTTTAGCCCTCGTCGAGGGCTTTGAGTGTAACCGACAGTTTTCCCTAAAGGTCAAGCCATTGACCTAGGAGCATGCAAAAAATTAGCCAGATATACTGAGCTTAAGTACCCTAAAGTCTGCGTTGAAATGACCCTCTGTTTTTCCCATAAAATACAAAGATTATATAGGGAAATACAACTGGTCAGTTTTGACCGCTTTACGAAGTTTTCCCAGATATGCCGAGTTTTTTGTGACACCCCTAGGTGTTCTTCTAACACCTCACAAAATATCAAGGGGGGTCGTCGGAGGAAATTTTTTTTCGTAATAGAGCTAATATAAAGAGAATTTCACTCGCTGTCACTTTTTAGCCCTCGTCGAGGGCTTTGAGTGTAACCGACAGTTTTCCCTAAAGGTCAAGCCATTGACCTAGGAGCATGCAAAAAATTAGCTAGATATACTGAGCTTAAGTATCCTAAAGTCTGCGTTGAAATGACCCTCTGTTTTTCCCATAAAATACAAAGATTATATAGGGAAATACAACTGGTCAGTTTTGACCCCTTTACGAAGTTTTCCCAGATATGCCGAGTTTTTTGTGACACCCCAAGGTGTTCTCCTACCACCTCACAAAATTTCAAGGGGGGTCGTTGGAGGAATTTTTTTTTCGTAATAGAGCTCATATAAAGAGAATTTCACTCGCGGTCACTTTTTAGCCCTCGTCGAGGGCTTTGATTGTAACCGACAGTTTTCCCTAAAGGTCAAGCCATTGACCTAGGAGCATGCAAAAAATTAGCCAGATATACTGAGCTTAAGTACCCTAAAGTCTGCGTTGAAATGACCCTCTATTTTTCCCATAAAATACAAAGATTATATAGGGAAATACAACTGGTCAGTTTTGACCGCTTTACGAAGTTTTCCCAGATATGCCGAGTTTTTTGTGACACCCCTAGGTGTTCTTCTAACACCTCACAAAATATCAAGGGGGGTCGTTGGAGGAAAATTTTTTTCGTAATAGAGCTAATATAAAGAGAATTTCACTCGCGGTCACTTTTTAGCCCTCGTCGAGAGCTTTGAGTGTAACCGACAGTTTTCCCTAAAGGTCAAGCCATTTACCTATAAGCATGCCAAAACTGAGCCAGATGTATAGAGGGTAAGTGCCAGAAAATCCGTTTTGAAATGACCCTCTGTTTTCCCCATAAAATACAAACTTTATATAGGGAAATACGACTGGTCAGTTTTGACCCGTTTCCCGATTTTTCCCGGACATGGCGAGTTTTTTGTGACACCCCAAGGCGTTCTCCTACCACCTCACAAAATATCAAGAGGGGTCGTCGGAGGAATTTTGTTTTCGTAATAGAGGTCATATAAAGAGAATTTCACTCGCGGTCACTTTTTAGCCCTCGTCGAGGGCTTTGAGTGTAACCGACAGTTTTCCCTGATGGTCAAGCCATTTACCTATAAGCATGCCAAAACTGAGCCAGATGTATAGAGGGTAAGTGCCAGAAAATCCGTTTTGAAATGACCCTCACTTTTCCCCATAAAATACAAAGATTATATAGGGAAATACGACTGGTCAGTTTTGACCCATTTCCCGATTTTTCCCGGACATGGCGAGTTTTTTGTGACACCCCAACGCGTTCTCCTGCCACCTCACAAAATATCAAGAGGGGTCGTCGGAGGAATTTTTTTTTCGTAATAGAGCTCATAAAGAGAATTGCACTCGCGGTCACTTTTTAGCCCTCGTCGAGGGCTTTGAGTGTAACCGACAATTTTCCCTAAAGGTCAAGCCATTGACCTAGGAGCATGCAAAAAATTAGCCAGATATACTGAGCTTAAGTATCCTAAAGTCTGCGTTGAAATGACCCTCTGTTTTTCCCATAAAATACAAAGATTATAAAGGGAAATACAACTGGTCAGTTTTGACCCCTTTACGAAGTTTTCCCAGATATGCCGAGTTTTTTGTGACACCCCAAGGTGTTCTCCTACCACCTCAAAGAATTTCAAGGGGGGTCGGAGGAGGAAATTTTTTTTCGTAATAGAGCTCATATAAAGAGAATTTCACTCGCGGTCACTTTTTAGCCCTCGTCGAGGGCTTTGGGTGTAACCAACAGTTTTCCCTAAAGGTCAAGCCATTGACCTAGGAGCATGCAAAAAATTAGCCAGATATACTGAGCTTAAGTATCCAAAAGTCTGCGTTGAAATGACCCTCTGTTTTTCCCATAAAATACAAAGATTATATAGGGAAATACAACTGGTCAGTTTTGACCCCTTTACGAAGTTTTCCAAGATATGCCGAGTTTTTTGTGACACCCCAAGGTGTTCTCCTACCACCTCACAAAATTTCAAGGGGGGTCGTCGGAGGAATTTTTTTTTCGTAATATAGCCAATATAAGGCGCCGGTCAGTCGAGGTCAGTTTTGACCCCCTCTCCGTAGACTTTTCGGCCAACCGTCACCGGCCCTCGTGTTCTATCGCCCTAAAGCACCATCGTGCCAAATTTGACGCGCCTGCGGCGCCGGGAAGTGCCCTATCGGGCACCCGACAACTTTGCTTTATACATATAGATATATATACAAACACAAAAAATACGAACATAGTATATACTCGTTGCTGGCCTGTTCGGGTTTTGTGAAATGGTTTTTTTTTTTTCAATTAATACAGATTACAACATCATGTCATGTGTGTGAGTGCATTAGTGTGTTCTGTAAAAATCAGGTTTATTTTATCTTGACTACAAGACCTAACAACTGTACGGTCAAAAGAATATAAAACAAGAAAGCTTTGCATAAGTAATGGTGTCTCGTGTTATGTTTATTTTTATGTTTTTTTTTGTATTTATATTATTAATTTTAAATACATTTCCTTTTTACTTTCTCGTATATACGAAGTATAAAGAAAGTCTTGTAATCGTGCAAAAAAATAAAATCGAGATTTTTACAAATCTCGACGTTTGACATGTCACTGATACGGAAAACTATAATTTTGCAATCTTGTCCGTATGTCTGTGTGTCTGTGTGTGTGTGTGTGTGTGTGTGTGTGTGTAAACACGATAACTTGAGTACCGTTACAGCTAGGTTGATGAAATTTCATATATAAGTATTTTATCAAAATCGTAGATAAGTATCGACTTTTGAGCGATTTCCGATAACCGGAAGTGGTACTTTTTCTACTTTGAATTTTTCAAAAGCCTATAACTTTAGTACTATTTCAGATAGATGAATGAAATTTCACATTTGAGTAAAAGATCTTATTTTCTACCTTCTGTTAAATTTTGAGTGACTTCCGTTGACCGGAAGTAGTAATATACGCTACTTCTAATTTCTCAAAAAAATAATGTTAATTTTTAAAGTACTAATAAAATTGCGCACTATTATGCACTGTTTTTTTTGGCGTTCACTTGGTGTGCATTTCTTTTGTCTACGAGATTTTATTCTATTTTTAAAACTTTAAGTATTTAAAATTGATTAAAAATCAAGTCTATAGCCCGAGTTCCCATCCCCTGTTGTTTTATATAAGAATATTCGAGAAAGTTTAGGGGAGATCACTCCCGGTTTATTGTACAATGTCATTCTTTAGAAAGTATTTTATTTAAAAAAAAAACAATAATTAAGAGAAGTAATTGCTTTTTAATTTCTTTAGTACAAATCTATTAAGAGGAGCTTTGAGCACCTCTATTTGGCTATTTAAAAAGGGAAATAAGTCATGGAAGTGGTTTGAACGTTTGCTTATCTTTGATAAGTTTGATTGTAGGAGAAAGAGGGCTCGGCTTTCAGAGTGGTTTGAAAACAAAAGGAAAAAGAATATACAAGAGCGTCTGGTGGTGTCTATAGAAAAAAAAGATAATCCAACCGCAGCTACGGTAATCTTTTTATAAAACAACCATGAAGTCAAAAATGCAAGAAAATTAATTATTTTTTAACTATAAATTGCTTTTATTAAAGTCTACTGCGGGCCCCTAAACGGCGTGCCCCCCCCCCCCCCCCCCCGCATGGCGGAGTCTGGCGGCACTGTAGTTCTGCCCCTGCTTACAACTAGAGAAACTAGGACGCTAAAAATATATGAATATTCACAAGTTTGACCGAATTCGATAAAATAAACAACATTAAGCAACAAAAAAAAAATGATCTAGTTTTTTCTTTTTCTTAATGGAATTTAAATTTAATCGCTATTTCATCCGGAACAAAAACATATATTACCGTCCATTTTATTTTCAAACTTGGGTTTATAAATATCGTTGGAAAAGAAAAATCCCACTGTGAAATGCAGAGGTTGTGGATATTGCAGGAGCATTATGTTGATAAAAAATATGAAACTTGTTTCAAATCTTCTCAGCGCGCTCTGAAATTTGTGTCGCCAATTTCGTCACAACAACTTGCGTTTTTGTGTACTCCATGACAAATTTAGATATTTTGTTTAGAGTTCAGAGGTCACGGTAACCCCAGAATTTTCATTTCCTTTGTTCCTGTATAAAATGTACTAACCTACAAGTACGTATGTTTTAATATAAGATGTCAAGCATTCTTGAAAACAGATAATTATTTTAAAAAGGCGTTTGTTACTTTAGTAAACCACTTATATATTTAAAAGGCATCAGGCTGCCTCAAACGCGTGTTGCTGTATCTAAAAATACACACTATATGTTGATCAGGGTATACAAAATTGAAACCCGTACCAAAAAGAAATGCAATGCCTGTTTTCATACTTATAATAGAAACACGTGCTACCAAGGGCCTAAATAATGAGTGAATACGGGATCCGGACAAAAGGCCGACATGGACAAAGGGCCGACATGGACTAAAGGCCGACAAGACAAAAGGCCGACAAGACAAAAGCCCGACATCCGTGTCGGTTTTTTGTCTTGTCGGCCTTTTGGATGTCGGTCTTTTATACAAATAAAAGATGCGCAGTTTAGTTGTTCTGAAGTTGATTTAAATAACATAAATATAAAAGAGTCAAGCAAAATATTAATTTAAATTATATATATATATATATATATATATATATATATATATATATATATATATATATATATATATATATATATATATATATATATATATATATATATATATACTAGCTGCATACCCGTGCTCCGCCACGGTATATCTTTTTTAAACGTACCATTTTGGAAACAGAACAAAACTAAAAACAACACAAACCTAACACAAACACAACACAAACAGAACACAAAACACAACACAAAACACAACACAAACACAAATAAAAACAAAGATAAAAAGACAAACACAACACAAAACACAAAACATAAACACAACATGAACACAAAAGAAAACACAAATACAATGAAAACAAACAAAATGCAAACACAAACGAAAACACAAATGCAACACACAAACACAAAAGACAACACTCATAAATTGGCATTAACATTTTGCTAATTATATTATTTCAACAATAATTCCCTCATTAAGGTCCGCAGAATTTGCATCATATGTTGCTAATTATATTATTGCAACAATAATTCCTCCTTGGAGGTTCGTAGATTTTGCATTCACAATTTTTTTTTATTAGCATGAGTTGAATTTATTTTTAAATTACCTCCCTTGGAAAATTACAAAACAGTTTAATTAATTCGTTTTTTCGACCCTATTATTATTAAAATGTATCCACTTTTTCTAGGAATCTAAACAAAAATGATATTTGACATTGATCCTTTTAATATGTCGTAGTAATATTTAATATTTTCTTCACGTTATGCAAAAGAGTAAAACAGTGGCAACTATAAAATAAATTTGAGTCGTTATAAAAACAAACCCTTCTCTATCACCTATAATAAGACAATGCGACGCACTGAAAAGCACTGCATGGTGCGATGTTACTTTTATGGTTCCAAAATCTATAGCGATGACGGCAGGAAGGACTGACACACTACTTGGCCGCTTATATTATAGGTATATATAAATAAATATTATATATATATATATATATATATATATATATATATATATATATACAGTGTTGTAAATGTGTTATAATTATAGATTTTGTACTGACCTAACCTCATGCGCTGAACTTTGATCATACACCCACCTCGTATCGCCAAATCTCTGATTATTGGTCCGCCCTTTGACATTATGTCTGAAGCTGTTCACTTAATTTTTAAAACCTCCTCGACATGAGAAGATGGCCATCAACCGTCCAGCTAGGATTAGTGTAATCCCCGGGGAGCGATGAAGGACTACGAGCAAGCATGGGATCACTTTACTCGTTGTTTTCTGTTTTTTTTTTTTATTATCTAAATCTAAATGCCAAGGTAAACAATTTCGTTCTTTACAAATAAACTTCTGCTTGTATTAGTTTTAATGCTAAATAGAAATGGTTTTTTGTTACTTAACCTATTCGCCATTTCAATATTTGTTTTTTTTTACTTTTATTTTTTAGAATCTTTTCTAGAAACTACTTTTGAATGTTGTTTCCATAAAAACAAATTAAAAAAATATTTTTGTGGATGCGAATCTACGCTATTATATTTAAAGTTTTAGAGAAATTGCTGAATATAATGCTTAAAGCCAGTTCTCTGAAGTTTTAAGCGTTATTCCATTGTAGTTTTTTTTATGGCAATTTGATACTTTTGTAAAAATAAAGTATGTTTGGTCATTACAAAACTCGCGCAAATCGTGAGTACTGTCTAGACATTCAACCAAATGTCAGCCGTTATACCTCATCATACCAATTAAACATATCTCTCATAAAACATATCACGTTTCTATTTACATTTTAAAACTTTTGTGCGTGGTAATTTTAGATTTAAAAACAAACACCAGCTAGTATTTTGCACAGAAAAGGAATCGTAACTAAAATCATGTGCTTAATGAGAATATCGATACCTAATTTTATAAACATAAATTATTTTTCTTCCAACTGAACACGTTTCATACAAGTAAAAGTAAACAATTTCAGATCAGGAGGTTTATAGGGCAGATGAAGTAGAATTCCCGTGTTTACAGAAACTTGTCAAACGAATGAATATTTTGATTAGTTCTAAGATTTGGTTTTTTCTCTAACGTTATTAATGTACACATCTCAGCTTGGTTAACTCAAAAACGTGCCTCAAACACGAATCTGGTATCCTAAATCCACACTTTCAAGATAGCAGTTGTACGCACTATAGTGCGGCAGCGTCGTACCAAAAGTTTCATATTAACCCACATATATATGTTCCATTGACCGTCAAATGGATCCATCAATATCTAATCAGATCGATGTGTTATAACAAAATTCTAATTTCACCGACAGTGCAATACAGACAAAGCAACGAAAAAAAAAAGAAAATTAATCCTTGTATTCAAAAATATAATAAAATAACAAAAACGCTTTTTTTTTTTTAAATTCTGTCATATTTTAAAATCAGAAGATCCAGAAGAATTATGCCAACGTCTTTTGCTTGTCTTTTTTTTTCTTGGCTTTATTGTTCTTTAATCTTTGTATGTCTGTAAAACTCAGCATTTTCTGCATGATCAAAAACTGCGATTATTGTTATTTTTCTCTTGAACTTTTTGCTTGTACTTTATATTTGAATTCTGATAGAATCCAAAACCTTAGGAGATAACATCCGAAATACAAATGGTTGAACACCACGTTTTTTTTTTTAGATCTGTGGATGACATTCTTCCCAAAGTTTAATCAACGGAGATAAAGGCTTACAGAGATTTCACGCAAAAATTATCGGGGATGATCTGTGGGCATAACTCGCGATTGTCTCCCTGCTTGCTTTGATGATGCATGGAATGGAAATCTTGGGTTTTATGTTTAGTTATTAATAGCTTTTTTGTCACAAAAAATAGCGCCTTCGTTACATTATTTCCTATTATTTTTTTTTGTTCTGTCTGCTAAATATCCCAATAAAAACATCAGAATATTGATGAAATGTATATTTTATTTCTTCTAAAATAACTTTTTGAGATAGTAGGTATTAGCATAATATGTGAGTGAAAATGCAATTCATATATTAATAAAAATATTAGCAATAAGTCGCTCTAAAATCTCACTGCTTTTGATATACAAAACCTATAATTTTCAGTTTTAAGAAATAAAACTAGGACAAAAGTGGAAATAAACGCAAATAAAATATATAAAGAATATTTTGTTTCTAACTACATGTATGAGGTATAATTTTAATTTCAGTTTCTGAAATATTTTGATTTTTTCTTATTCCTTCTTTAGTTTATTATTGAGTGAGAAAATAATATAGAAATTCCTGTCAACGTTTTATGCGTCTTATTTTGCCCCTTGAGTTCGACTTCCATAGCCTCGTAAAGTGAAGTTTCCCTTTCAAACCTGGCGGTCTATTGGGCAAGTGAAGTGGAGTTCACTTGTTTCTGTTACCTCGGCATATGAAGAGATAGTGTGGTCAGCACTATGCCTTTACTTTCCCTAACTTGAGTTAGGTACCTATCAGAGTTGGGTGGACTCAGGGACGGTCTACTGACTTGAACCCGGATTCGAACTCGAGACTTACGGGTTAGCAGTCCAGCTCTCTACCTCTAGGGCACTCCGTCCCCTAACCTTAGCTTAACCAAAAAAAATAAATATCGGCACTTTGTTTGAGTTTGAGTTTTTTTTTCCTAAGTTAGGTTACTGTGCCATCTTCCCGGGGGTGCGATCTGTGAAAAGGTAAGTTGTCAATCATACGCTCTTCCATCCGACCACGTCATTCTCAAAATTTTATTCACATTATTCCCCCCCCCCTAGAAAAACCATGCATTTACAACTAGAAAATTGTACATTTGTTTCACAAAAACGAACTATCTACACTTGAAACTCCCCATTTAAAAATAAATGCATGCCCACGACGAAGTCTATGCCCTTTGGGGACCGACGTAGTCAAGGATAAATCCAAGGCGTTAACCGGAGCACTTAGGGAGGTGTGTCGAAGCGATCTACTTATCCCATAAATCTGTTCCCCAGGCGCCGCAAGGAAGAGGTCTAGTGGTTAGATTTATAGCGTGTACTAAGTCTGAAGTGTAGGACTTTGGGAAATAGGTATTACAAAATTCTGTAGGAAATAATGCATTTTTCGCGCAACTTGTGACTTTGTAGATTGCATTGTTTAGTCACACCGTTTAGTATTAACTTTGTGACCTGTGTAGAAGAACTCCATGTCTACAAGACTAGCGCCAAAGATACCAGTAATTGGTGACGGGCAGTAAAAATATTTAACAAAACCAGTTGGGTTTGAGCAGTCTTTCTTTTTTTTTTGTCTCTCGTCGTTGGGAGGGGGGCGGGTCGAAGCGGACTTAAATTTTCCGGGGGTGGAAGGCGGACACTGGTGAAATAATTTAATTTTTATTCATTACATATTATGTGTTTTATTTCGTTTCGTGTGGGGAAGGGGGGGGGGGTAGATTTGATTTTAGGGCAGTGCCCCCACCCCCGAAGAGATGTCTGACAGAAAGACTGGATTCGACAATTCAATACACAAAAAAAAAAAACTCAAATTAGCACCACACTGATCTTTCAAACTCATATCGTATAGGTTTTGGAGTCTTGTTAGATGACGATGCTTAATTCGCTGTCTAGTAAAATAATAAACAATAAACGGTGTGGTCGGATTGTAGAGCTTACGACTGCTAACCAGAAAGTCTCGAGTTCAGATCACGCTTGTCTTTAGTGTATCCATGATTACGATTAACGTCCAACAGACACATCAACGCAAACACAAAATGAACACACACAAACACATTCAAAAATAGTCTGACACGCTCGAAGCTGATACATAATATACACATATTTCAGGGGTAAAAAAACATCAACAAAGGAAAACACCTCCCTAGGGTTTATACAGTTTTCTAAACAAGCATTAAAATATCAATGAAACATTTCTATTGATCTTTAAGTGGTTCGAAGTGGCTCTTCTGTCGAACACTGAAATACTAGACCCGATCTCTCAAAATTTGATGTAACGTTGAAAAAATTGTCAAGATTTTTTTAAAGAAGTCTTTTGTTCAAACCACTTAACACTTACTAGTGTTTTTGTATAGGAATAAATAGGCAGAATGGTAGACATGGAAAAATGTGAGGTAAAGAATGGTAGATAAGCTAAAATGTGAGGTAAAGAATGGTAGACAAACTAAAATGCAAGGTAAAGAATGGATACAAGCTAAAATGTAATGTAAAGTAGAGATTTGAAGTAAAAGGAGAGGTGAAATGGGTAGATAGTGAGGGGGGGGGGGGGGTGAGAGTAGAACAAGGGGAGGCTAAAATAGAAAAGAGAGCTATAGTAGAAGTGGAGACTAAAAGATAGACGGCAGAGGAAAGAGTCTTTAATACTGTAGATAAAAGTAAGATGGAAAAAATGTGTGGCCGGTAGGTCAGAGAGTATGGAGAGTTTAAGGAGGATCATGAAACAGACAAAATGTAAAGAGGGTGAGTACAGGGGAGGTCGAGACAGTAGCGTCGCTAAGTCGGGTGTCACCCGGTGCGGCATTTCGTGGTGTCACCACCCCCCCCCCCCCCCTTAAGAAAAAATACTTTTATATATCCATGAATATATATATATATATATATATATATATATATATATATATATATATATATATATATATATACATATATATATGTGTGTGTAGCAAATTTATCTCTATAGTTAGCACATTTACATCTTGGTGTCACCCCAGCCCCTTGCAATAATTGTTGATTTGTACTTACAAGACTATTTAACGTTAATCAATAATTAACGGGACTGGTAAAAACTGAAAAAAGGCATCATTCTTCTGAACATTTTGCAATATTTTACCTTGGTGTCACCCCCCTAATTGGTGTTACCCGATCCGGTTCGGACCCCCACACCCCTCCCCCCCCCCCCGCCCCGCCCTCGCTACGCCTCTGGGTTGAGAGTAGGGAGTGTCTAGAGAGAATCGGTCCTGGAGATGTTGCTATTCCCTATGAGAGCCACCTCTCATATTTCAAATAAATGGGACCTGTCGTCCAAGTTTGGATGAAATATAATAGCTGTGACAGATGAACACCAACGCTGCTGTAAATGTTTGGTTTGGGCTAGTGTTAAAAATGAACAACGTCGAAGAATAAAATAGATGTATTTTAAAGAAAGAAAGAATGTTAAAAATATTGTTTAAAAGTTCATTAGCAAACAGTTTGAAGATAAATAACACTTTTATTTAACTTGCTCTTTTGTAAAATAAATAAAGGTATGCAAGTAAAGCTAAGTGTATGAACTATATGTTTTTAAAACAGTATCGAAATTTCAGAGTGAGGGTATGAATAGCTTAGCTGTTGATTAACTGACGCATATGATGTTAATAATTTTTAAAACATTATTGATTAAAGTTTCATGAGAGTACATGAATAAAATAGCTATTGATAAACTGACGTATATGTCGTTCAACATAATAGAATTCACGTACATTGATCTATGTAGCTGATGTAATATATTAAAGGTAGAAGATGGGGGCTTCGTGTTATTTTATTATTGTGAGCTTTTACTAAACTTCTTTCATTGTCAAGTTAATTTTGTTCGTATAGACTGAATGGTGCGCTCAATATTTCACACAGGTCTACCCTGAGTTTCTTTCATGCATCTTTTAAGTTATGTGTTATTAAGAGTAAGACGGTAAATATGTATCTGCATTACTAAATCAGGACAAATACAGCCTCTGCTCACTAGGTAGGTATTTAAAAAAAAAGAACGAAATGATTTTTTTAAAAATTATTTTTTAACTATTTCTTTAAATTATATTTTGCATATCAACAGCATTTTATATTAGAGGTCAGTTCATCTTGGTAATTGAGGACTGTATCATAAAATAAAAACCATTTCCTAACTTCATGAAATTTAAACTTTCATATCTATATAGTATTTAAGACCATTATTCTAACATCATGGTGGTTAAGACCACAACCTTAACATCATTATAGTTAAGACCATCACCTTAACAACATGGTATTTAAGACCATCATCCTTACATCCATATTGTTAAAACCAGCATCCTAAGATCATCATTTTTAAAACATTATAGCTTAATTCGATTGATAACTAGAGTCCCTTACGTATTTCTATTTACCATTCTAAAAATAGAACCACCCAAAAAGAGCATTTAATCGACTCCGAACCACGGAATTATCAAGGGGTGTCAAAATAAGCTAGGGGCAACATTAGGAGCGTATGACGCTTATCCTTAATTTTACAGGTAAGTTTTTACAGGTATAAAAACAACATCTGACACCCCTTCCGGTCGTTAGCGTTCTATTGTTTATCTCTGCAAGTTTTTTTTCTTCCATCTATTGTTTAATTCTCCCAGTTTTTTTTTTTCTGTGTCTGTGTAAATGGAAGCCGCGGGCTAGTTATTCACATTAACAACGTTCTTTTTATGTCAATATTGTCTTGTCGTTTCCGGCGGTTTTTTTTTTTTACTTTTTTTTAATGCAGTTTGAATATAAACAAGAACAGCTTTTTCCTTAGTCAACTTCCGCCTCCTACCGATTAAAGTTTTTATTAAAATACTTCTAGAAAATTGAATTTTTTAGGACGCCTGAAGCTGATAAAGACAGACTGACTAGAAATAGGTCAATGATTCTATAAGGGAATCTAGCTTTTTAAACCTGGGTGCATTGGTCAAAATATTTGTTTATAATTCTAATGTAGTTATTGAAGAATATAAAAACAACCATTTTTTCATTGAAATGCATACATAAATTATAACGTGCCTTTTGTGGTGTTTATTTTTAAGTTTTTAAATTCTTATTGATTGTATGTAATTTCTTTTTAAAGTTTGCAACTAATTTAACGGCACAGTTTTTGGGCTTTATTCAATTATTTGTGAACATGATTAGTATTTTTTAATTTTTATATTTACGGCTTTAAATATTTTACAAATTTTCAAAGAGTTAAAAAAACGATGCTAGCGAAAAATCTATTAAATTTACGCAGTTATTTCTTACATACACGCATCCCATCCCGACTTCTTCTTCCTCCTGAATTCTAGTTTTGGAATCCAAACAACTCAATTATGTATTACGCGTCGACTTGTTATGCGCCATATAGGTCGTTGACTCCGATTTCATTCTGCTTTTTTGTTTGGATTTGCTTCCATTGCCTTTATCGAACCAAGAACAAACTACACGGCAGCAGTTGTTTTTTTGTAGTTTTCCCTACTAGAAGAGTTGCTCTCCAGCTTTATTTGCCGGGGGGTTCGAACTCATGACTTACGGTTAAAGAGCAACGATGAGCTAAACCGACCTGACCACGCTTTCTATGAAATAAATGGATCATATATGTCAGCCGTATACCTAATAAAATATAAAATTAGTGGTTGAAGTTTTGTAGTAGTAAAGCCTAATTAGTATTATTGATTATAAAAGTTATCTCTATTAGACCCAATGGGTTATCGAACTTTATGAGGTCGATCATAAACACTGCGACTACGGGAAAGGAAGAACGCATGCTTGCCAACTCCAAATGTCCCGAGTTCGAACCTTGGACAGATAAGTGTCGTCCTAAGCTGGGGACAACAACCCATCTAGGAGAGAAAAAAACCTTAATCAAACAACTGCTTTGTGATTTGTTCGTGGGTGCAAGAAGTTTATAGAAGCAATTTATTTGTATTGGTTTATTTTAATTGGTTTTTTTTTTTTACAAATTGGTTTACACATAATATACTAGGATCTTTATTAAGCGTAACAACATATATTTTGTTCAATGTAAATATTCTCTGTTATAATAATGCGCCTCGCACTCTCTAACATAACTTACTGAACAAATATAATTCATACTCAATGTTTTAATAACAAGCTTTTATGTAATAATGCACTTAAAAGGAGAACATGAATGAGTTTATTAATAATGAACAATATTTGAAATAACTAAATGAAAAGCGTGGGTCGCTATATTTTATGTATTGCATACCTTTACTAAAATTGTTATACCCATGCTTTTATTTTACTCCTTTTTAGTGCAATGTTACCTAAAAGCTTGATATTAATTTTTTTTTACTACCTTATTTTTTTAATAAAATAGTTTTTTTTTAAAAATTAATTAAGTATCCAATTAAGTCAAATTTGATGTCCGATTGCACTGTCGTTGGGTCTTGACCCACGTGCCAAGTTTCAGAGAAATAGGTCGGTTAGAAGCGGCCGAAATTTCGCTCGCCAGTTTCGATCCATACAGACAGATTTGACAAGGGAGAAAGGTAAATAAAAGCTTGTAAAAACGTTAACACCGTTTTCGTGATTTTATTTCTTTTTAATTTAATATGGCACGTTGGGTTCAGTGGCGGGCAATTCAGTCTTCGAATTAAAAAAAGCATTTTATAACTAGTAAAAGTGGTTTGGCACATCGTCGTTTTTATGCTAACTTCGGCGCCCAAGACTAATGAATCCACTTACCAGAAGAATATTTAACCCACATAACATTCTCTACACTTATATACATGGTATACATTTGATGGGAAATAAATTCACTTATATACATGGTATACATTTGATGGGAAATAAATTCACTTATATACATGGTATACATTTGATGGGAAATAAATTCACTTATATACATGGTATACATTTGATGGGAAATAAATTCACTTATATACATGGTATACATTTGATGGGAAATAAATTCACTTATATACATGGTATACATTTGATGGGAAATAAATTCACTTATATACATGGTATACATTTGATGGGAAATAAATTCACTTATATACATGGTATACATTTGATGGGAAATAAATTCACTTATATACATGGTATACATTTGATGGGAAATAAATTCACTTATATACATGGTATACATTTGATGGGAAATAAATTCACTTATATACATGGTAAAAATTTGATACAAAAATTCTCCAAAGAAAGTTCTCATCACATATATCATTGGTAAACATGTGACTAAAATCAAATTCTCTTATACACGTAGTAAACATTGCAATGAAAAAACTTCTCTTATATAGACCAACATGGTAAACATAATCTATCAACCGTTGTAGCCGAATTGACAGCAGTTTAAAAATCTGCTCACGCCAAGGTTCTATCGCTGTGGACAAAGCTCACCCAAAACCAATCAAAACGCACAAAAAATTGCGAGGCTGAGAGCCAATCAGATTGCTCAGTTGACAATCGTATGGTCGTCTGTCCGGGCGTCTGCTAAAAAAATATGTTTGTCTAGCGTGATATCACGTCTGTTTGAACCAAACCGGAAACGGATAAAAGTACAATAGAATTAGTGCGCATGCTCAAAAGACTGTTTGGAGGTTTCGAATGGTATAACATCAATTAAGCACAGCTGAGGGAATAGATTAGGTTGGTTTACGTGTTAACTACTGATCGACTGGTAAAGTACGATTTTAATGGCATCACGAGCTAATTACGGTGTACCGGGTAAGGGGTTGTCATTAAGCTAAAGTGTAATTCTAATCCGAAAAATAACTGAAAATTTTAAATATATAATTAACAACATTTTAAAATAATATTTAGCTAGACATTTTACAAGTGAAACAAGAACATTTTCAATGATATTATGTAACTTAAATCGAAAGGTGTATGGCCGAAAATCAAAGTGATTTATAATTTTGCATATTGGCTATTTAGAATATTATCTTAGGTTGTATGGCAGTGTTAAAATATTGAATTAAAAAATTAATATTTGAAACAACGCAAACTACTATAACAATATGCATATGTCAGTGTTTTAAATAGAGTAAAACCTTTCTTAATGGTAATTTGTCAGCTAATGGAACAGTCTAGAAATAAACCTCTTCATGCTAGCCGGGTGTTGACACTATGGGGGTCAAGTCTCCTACGTATTATGGGATGTTGACACTATGGGGACAAGTACCCTATGATTTTATTGATGTTGACCGTATGTTGAAACATCACGTGAGAAACACACGGCCTTTTCAACAAGGTGTTTACCCGCAAGTGTGGAGTGACTAGCTATTTAATGGGTACTCTACGTCTAAGACCATAGAATACCCATTAACCGAACTCTCTATCTTGATCAAATGTAAATCTATATATTTTTTTTCGTCTGTTAGACGTATCCATAAGCACACATCGAAAGGGTTATGATAGTTATATGCGTTGTGTATTATGATACAACGGATGCTCAGTAGACACTATCAGAAAAGTTGGTATGAATGTGTTTCTAAAGTGTGTAGCCCACCAGATATGATATTGATTTGAATTTGATTGAAACGGTTAATGGGAACACGGCAGTGATTGAGGTGTATTCTATTTTCTCATTTTCCTCATTCCTATTCTCGGTGGTTTATGCAAAGGTAAAGAGGTTAGTATCTTTTAAACATCTATATATATAATTCTCTTCTGGGAGCCGTTAGAAAACAAGCTGCAGGCGCGCCTTTACAGTCCCCTCTCTTCCTCTCTATCACTATTACTACCACCCCACCCCACCCCTACATGATCTGGTGAGCTGTGGTTCACTCTAAATGTTTACAAATCGTAGAGACGGGTTTGTTGACGGCTATTAGGGGCAGATAATTTAGTTTTAAACGGTTTTAAACTTACGTGAGGTAACTAAGAGGAGGCTGCTTTCACGTGGGGGGGGGGTAGGTTTGAGGTTGGGGGAAATGGGGGGGGGGGGTTAGTGTTTAAAAGCAAATATTTTCAGTGGCAGCATTGATACTGTCAAATTCACAAATTATGAATTACTGAAAAGTAGAAAATAAAACAACTAAATAGCGGCGTATGATACGCCGCGGGTCGGCTCGTAGTAAATATGTTAGCTCAATGCAAAAATAAGTTGTTGTTTTTTTTCTTCCGAATACCTTGCGCAGGATTTCCAGATTAAAGTGTAGATAAAAAAAAACAGCGGTCCCTTTTCATATAGTTTAGAACCATGCTGATATTTAAAAGATGCATTAATTTCAAATTTTAATTAGGAATTGATTGTAGATCACACTACCAATGTTTCTTTATTGTCCAATTACGTGAGATAATTGCCCATCAGTGCCATCCGGATCCAAACCTGAGATTTGAACTCAAGACGTACGATTAAGCCGCCGTGTGCTCCGCTACGCGACCACTCCGCCCTCCGAATGCACGTCTTTATAGCGAGCATTTATTGTTCTAATGTTGCTGTTAGTTAAAGCAAAAATAAAAGCCATTGAGGAAGTCCTTGAACTAAATGCCCACTGCACATGTGTTAATTAAAAAAAAAACTTAATAATATGTTCATTACTCTGAAATTACAATCGCTCTCTCACCAGCAAATAAACAATTACGGTACAAACAGATTTTAGTTGAAAACGTACTTAGACTACCAGAACTTAGTTGAAAACGTGATTAGACTACCAGAACTTAGTTGAAAACGTACTTATACTACCAGAACTTAGTTGATAACGTACTTAGACTACCAGAACTTAGTTGAAAACGTGATTAGACTACCAGAATTTAGTTGAAAACGTGATTAGACTACTAAAACTTAGTTGAAAACGTGATTAACCAGAACTTAGTTGAAAACGTGATTAGACTACTAAAAACTTAGTTGAAAACGTGATTAGACTACCAGAACTTAGTTGAAAACGTGATTAGACTACCAGAACTTAGTTAAAAACGTGATTAGACGAACAGATCGTGGTTAAAAACGTACATAGACTAACATAGCATATTGAATCCTGCAAAAAACTATTGACGTTGAATATAACTCAGATGGGTCATTGGTGATTGAAATGTTGCTACCCGAATGGGATATTTGAAATGGGAGAAATACATAACACAGCGTCCGGCGTAGCGGTGTAATGGAATTTCGATGTCCGCAGGAATACGGTCAACGTAAACATGACGTAGCACGTCATCGCAAGCACTCACCACCAGGGGGCATAACTCATCAAATTATGACGCCACCGTTACATCCAATTTAGGCGCGCATTTATTCCGTACTTTTGCAAGTTTAATAGGGAAAACCCGGGTGTTTTTCTCTGCTAATGCAGTAAAGTTAAGATATGATACGAGATGCAGTCGGGGTTAAAAATAGTAGGCCTATACCCAAAAAAAAAATGAAATTCCCTTTTTAGGAAACAAATTATGCCGGTAGTGGATTTTCCTGAAATAATTTCAAATTTTCGGTCACTGGGACTGATCAGTTTTTCCGATATTAGCTCAATTTATAAAGCTTGTTGTTAGCAGGTCGAAACTAGCATAGTGGGCCTGAACATTCCAGTCTGTTTTGTTGTTTTATGTAGGCTTATGTCTTTCTTATAGTATTTGGAGACAAATATAGGCTTACATCTTTTTAAAATCACCCTCAAGATTTATGGGCAGTAAAGAAATGAAATAAAAATAATGATTTATTAGATTTATAATTTTTTTTTATTATATTGAGTTCTAAAATAAGTATAATGTTAGGTTAAAATGTTGTTAATCTTTTTCTTTAAATTAATTTAAAGTAGTTAAGTCGGAGTAACTTAGTAAAAAGAAAACAAAAAAATCTTCGAACTAATAGTATACATGTTTTCTTAATGATTTCATCTTTATTCTAAGTAATAAAAATTAGATTGATAAATATAAGGTTTTGGGAGTTTATGTTGATCAAAATTATATTTATAAAATTAGTTTGGCAAAAGTATTGCTGATTATTTTTAAAACGAGAAAAATGGCCCGTTGAGGAAGGATACACCGGGCGCTAGGTTGATAGTGCTGTCTCTTTTCTCTAAACTAAAACCAACCCCCCCCACACACACACACAGCACCCCCACCCCCACCCCCACCCCCCACCCACCCCCACCCCCCAAAAAAACATGTCTACCGTCCCATTCAGCGAAATATAATTATATACTTTTTCCAGTGTCCGCCCCCTCCCCGAAAATTCTACCCCCGCCCCCGAAAATTTCAAGTACCCCACCCCTCTCCGGGGAGGAAAAAGTCTGAAAGAAACACTGGTGTCGCGCTTAGCCACTACGCGAAGAATTGCATTAAAGAAATTGCGAGAAAACCACTTTTTAGATTAGACACATTAATTAGGCGGTAATTTTATTATAGAGTATCGATGAGGAAACCACCCCACCCCCCCCCACCCCACCCCCTCCCACCCCCACCCCCCCACTCCCAAAAAAACATGTCTACCGTCCCATTAAACGAAATATAATTATATACTTTTTCCAGTGTCCGCCCCCCTCCCCGAAAATTCTACCCCCGCCCCCGAAAATTTCAATTACCCCCACCCCTTTCCGGGGAGGAAAAAGTCTGAAAGAAACACTGGTGTCGCGCTTAGCCACTACCCGAAGAATTGCATTAAAGAAATTGCAAGAAAACCACTTTTGAGATTAGACACATTAATTAGGCGGTAATTTTATTATAGAGTATCGATGAAGAAATTTCTTTTGAGTTGGGGAGGGGGAGGGGCTCAGACGTTCTTACGCGGGGGGTGGGGCTTCGCCCCTACCCGAAGAATTGTATGCAAGAAACTCTTCACGCAAACCACTTAGATTAGACAACATTTCCTCTTTATTCAATGTTTACGCCAGAATCAATGACGTCATTATATTACTGTGAGATTATTTTCAACTCTATGCTAAATGTGTCGACGTCATACTTCGTTTTTCGAATTACTATGCATGTTTTTAAATTGCTTGTCTTTTCTCTAGAGCGTTCTTGTCAGACAGATAGATAGATAGATAGATAGATAGATAGATAGATAGATAGATAGATAGATAGATAGATAGATAGATAGATAGATAGATAGATAGATAGATAGATAGATAGATAGATAGATAGATAGATAGATAGATAGATAGATAGATAGATAGATAGATAGATAGATAGATAGATAGATAGATAGATAGATAGATAGATAGATAGATAGATAGATAGATAGATAGACAGACAGCGAAACTATTATTATAGATGATAAACATTATACCGATACACATTAAGTTGATACAAATTATATTAATACGCATTATGTTGATGAACATTAGGTCCAAAAGAACTGCAGAACTACCATAATTACATTTTAAAACTGTTTGTAATTTTTAATAACAAGCTATAATTCTGAATTACACGGCTGATTTACACTTTTTAAATAAACTGTAAATCAGAGGTTCTCAACATATTGGGAGGTATCAAACCCCATCAAGTTCATACTGAACCATACATAGCTCTATCGCCCGATTGCACATTTTCAAATGTTTATAAGTAAGTAAAAAACTGCGACGACTTGGCCTTGCGGTAGAACCCCAGACTGCTAACCCAGAAAGTTTTCGCGTTCGAATCCCGGTTCAAGCCAGTAAAATATCCTTGAGTTCTCCCAGCTCTGATGGGTACCTAACACAAGTTAGGGAAGGTAAAGACGGCTGAACACACACACCTTTCCTATCATACGCCGATGCCACAGAAACAGTTGAACTCTACTTCACTTGCCTAATTGACGATCATATTTAAAAAAGGAAGTTGAAAAAAGGTGGTGTAGCTAAATACAAAAACCTGAGTAAGAGCCAAACTGTCCTCTGGACATCTGAAGTACCGTCAGACCAACAATGATATTAGATTTAGGACGAACGTGTTCATTTATCCACAACTTGCGCTGTCACGTTCTCTACGTCTGCTGGTCTAGACTTTCATCATCTATTTATAAACATTCCCACGTGACGCGGGATATATTTGCTTATCAGGAACAATAGAGACAGTATTGGTAGCTAAGTCCCTGCAAACATGACGACAATTTGTATTGTGTAGCGTGATATTAGTTGGTTATTATTAGCTTTAAGCTGGCATCAGTCGAGAATGGAACAGGAAATACATATTTTTTATTCATGAAGATAGTCTAGCCGGGATATTGTCCTGTCAGTTCTACTGCCGGAGTCTGAAGGACGTCTCAGTCTGAAGGATGTCTCGGTCTGAAGGATGTCTCAATCTGAAGCACGTTTCAGTCTGAATCACGTCTCAAACTGAAGGACGTCTCTGTCTGAAGGACGTCCCGGTCTGAAGGACGTCTCGGTCTGAATCACGTCTCAGTCTGAAGGACGTCTCTGTCTGAAGGACGTCTCAGTCTGAAGGACGTCTCAGTCTGAAGGATGTCTCTGTCTGAAGGACGTCTCAGTCTGAAGGATGTCTCGGTCTGAAGGATGTCTCAATCTGAAGCACGTGCCAGTCTAAATCACGTCTCAGTCTGAAGGACGTCTCAGTCTGAAGGACGTCTCAGTCTGAAGGATGTCTCGGTCTGAAGGATGTCTCAATCTGAAGCACGTGCCAGTCTGAATCACGTCTCAGTCTGAAGGACGTCTCAGTCTGAAGGACGTCTCTGTCTGAAGGACGTCTCAGTCTGAAGGACGTCTCTGTCTGAAGGACGTCCGGTCGTCTGAAGGACGTCTCAGACTGAAGGACGTCTCTATGTGTGGGATGTCTCAGTTTAAAGGACGTCTCGGTCTGAAGGACGTCTCAGTAACTATTATTTCAGTCTTGAGTATGTCTCTTTTTCTGCAAGTTTCAAGTCTGAAAGATAACCTCAATTTTGAAGAACGTCATAATGTCCTTGGAGTTCTATAAATTCCGAATTACGTCCATCTGTTTGAAAGCCGCCCAAAAGACTCAATATGGTGAATGACTTTACAGTTTTCTAAAGACGTCTTTAAGCACTAAAAGCTTTAGAACACTGGTTCTTAACTTGGGTTCCATCGAACCCTAGAGGTTCGTTTCACCAGTATTAATGGTTCAAAGGAGGTCAAGACACACACCCGACTTACATGATTCACGATTGCTTTTGTCAGTGCGGACGATAGAACAAAATTAAGAAGCGTTTAGTGAATGCGCATATGAAACTGGTTACGCTCTGTACCTCTCAAAAGGCTACAAACCACTGACTTAAACTAAAGATGACTCCCCAGAGCCAGAAAGATGTCTCAAACAAATTGACGTTCAACACTCACAGTTCTGGAGAATGGTATTACACAAACAGCACGCATACAAGATCTTTGTTACTGAAGTACATACTGGAACAATGCTGTTCTGATACATTCATTTGATCAGTACCAATAACCAAAAAGTAAAAAAAAAATTAAAAAAAATTGTTAAAAATAAAATCAATATTTTAATTACCACATTAATTTTGATTAACACGAATCATTAATAATAAAGCAAGTAGTAAACATTGGGTCTGACAAGATTAACATTAAAAAATTTATGATTAAATCATTACAAGACCTCTGAGCAAGCTAGTTCAATCGGATCGTCTTACAGCTTCTCAGATAACTTCGTTTAGTTCACAATTCAAAAACCCGTTATTTTGGTATTATCATGTTTAATTATTTCATTATGTAAGAGAATATTATATACACGCACAATATATATATATATATATATATATATATATATATATATATATATTATGTAGGCTAAATATATATGTATGTATATATATGTTTATACATGTAGACCTATAGGTTTAAATATATATAAATAAATATATATATATATATATATATATATATATATATATATATATATATATATATATATATATATAAGGCTGTGTAAGTGGCGTTAAGTGCTAGTATTGCGTGTGGTACCAAGGGAGAGAAGCAAGCTACGTATTTGGTGCAATGCATCAAGTTTCATTTTAATCTATTTTTGTGAGACGGGGAGAGGGGGGGGGGGGAGTGGTCTGCTGGGGGACGGAGCTTTGGAGGGTGTCGTCTGTGAAGGATCTGGGGAGGGTGTCGTGTGCTGGGACACGTGAAGGAGTGCCAGTCACTTGCCAATGGGGTCATTTGTGCACAATCGATTTAAGGGAGAGAATAAAAAATAACATTTCTATTAAATCCGTGAAAATACTAGCCTATATTTTTTTTCATTTTTTTTAGCTGAGTAAGGTGAAATGGGACTGCTTCAGCTTGTGGGATTTCAAGTTTATCTCTAAAATATTTTTATTTTGTAATTTTATTTTTTAAATTCTCAAATTCCAACAAAAATAAAATATACATCTAGGTCTACTTGACATTGGGTATTAACAATAGTACCTCAGCCGTTATCACACAATGCAGAAGAAATGTTAAGGTTAATATCATCCCCTATTTCTTCATATTCTGTAGCCAGATCGAAAAGTCTTTAAAACATTGATAAATTCCCTTCTTAGCTCTGTATTACATTACTGGTAGTATTGTCAAAATTAATAATGTCTCATAGATTTCGACTCCATCCATATTGTCTCTCTGGAAATGCTTTCCAAGCTTTAGCTCAACCAAGAGATGCAGGGTAGCATTAGTTTCATTCTATTGTTTTCTACCTCAAGTGGACTGCTGTTTCATCTAACGAGCCTCGTCATCCGTGGGTCCGAACCCGGGACATTTGGGTTAGCGACCACATGCTCTCGCGCTCGGCCACGCAACTTCCAGAAAAAATCTTTTATTGACGGGTTTAACAACATAACGACATAACTCTACTGTTTTAATATATTAAAAAATTGTCAAAAAATAACTAATCAAGTTTTTTGTGGAACCAGGTGATTATTGAATTGTATTTCATTTGTTTATATCCAGTAAACGGTCGTATAAACACACGTTTGAATAATTACTAGGGGAAGGAACGCCGTCTTATTAAATTCAAGTTAGTTGTTCACAATATAGTAAAATTTACAATGCTGAAGTGAAGACGAAAATGCACGGACGGACTATCTACAATGTCAAGCTTGACAGTAAATCCAAGATTTTAAATGACTGCCTTAGAAACAAAACGCCAACCATGAATTTTCTTAGATATTTTTTTCGTTTGAACTTGGCGTATCATGACGTAGGTGAAGTAGAATGTACGTGTTTGAGTAACCATGACATATAAAGTTATAAACTGGTCAGAACTATGCCTAGACAGGTTTTTCTCGCCAAGATGAGTCAGGTACCCATCAGAGCTGGGTGAACTCAAGGACAACTTAAAGGACTGAACTCTATATATTCTAGTCAGTGGCGTAGCGAGGTCGGGTGTCGACCGGTGCGGCACTTAATGGTGTCACCCCCCCCCCCCCCCCAGAGGCGTAGCGACCCTTCCCGGGGACAAACTTTTAAATTTTCGATTTGCAACCCCCCCCCCCCCCCCCCTCAAACTTTCGATTTACACACCCCCTCGAACTTTCTATTTGCACCCTCCCCCTCAAGTTTTTCTCTACATATTTTGCTATTTTATGCCTATTTTTGTCACCCGGTGCGGTCCACTTCCCCCCCCCCCCCCTCGCTACGCCTCTGATTCTAGTTAACAGTATCAAACTTGACCACTCGTGTCTTAAAGGACATATTAAATGAAAGGATGTAAATTATAATTTTTTACTCCCAATATGTTCCATTATAAAAGTCAAAGAATCATCCGTTCTTAAAATATTTGACAAAAATAAATAATTAATAATTATAGAATAGAACAAGATAACATTTTTAAAGGACAAGCGCATTAAATGTGACGTTAATTAAAGGAAAATAATGTTTTTAGTAGTTAAATTACATTTTAAGTTAGATTTTTTAATTATAAATTCTAATTTGAGTTCATTGACTTCTAAATTTAATTTCAACTTTTTAATTTTGAGCAGAATTGAACACATGTTATTAAAATAAACCAGAAACTCTTTACTTTCTAATAGAAGAATTTAGAGTTCCTTCAAGTTTTTCAAAAGATAGTGGCAGGTAAAATAAGTAGGAATGATATTTTTTTTAAATTAGACTATTTAGTATGCTTAATAGTATATAATTTATTAAATATATGAACTCATATATATATATATATATATATATATATATATATATATATATATATATATATACGTCTCAGTGTCTGTGAGTCTACCTTATTTTATTATTTTTCTGATTGTTTTATAGCATGACAATACATTTCGCTTCCACATTGTGTATTGTTATGTAGGTTTGTGCCTGCTATCAACCATCCATTGTAAATGTCTAATATGCAGGGAGTCCATTTCTAGCAGCGCCGTATACCACAATGGGACTATCATGTTTGGGGGGTAAAAAGTTTTGTAAAGCTATTTGCTTACAGCGACAAATCAAAAATGTCAAACACTGCTCGACAGAAAATTTGGTTTCCATATCTGTGCTCAAGGGGATTGAACCTTTAAATGATACAGGGGAAATGATTTGGACGTGCAAACTACATTGTTCTGCGATGGTGCTATTTTTATAATTTAAAAGACAATCTGCATAAACCAACAGTGTCTTACATCTTTACAAATGATACTATTTTGCATACATTTTTACAAGAGTTTTGATTATTATCGTGTCAATGTCGTCTTCTCAATTTGAACAGAAAGTCTAGGAATTTTCCGAAGTGTAAAAGGAACCCTTGTTAGATTGCTGCTTCGCATACGTATAATCCAAATCCATTCTTAGAGTTCAGTTTTATTCTCAAGAATGTGTTTGTAAATAATCCATTCAATTACACATTTGCATTTTCAGGTTTAAAATAAAATAGTAATAAGACTTTTTGTATAAAATCTATGTATTAGTAAACCATGAAAGTACATGTCAGAAAGAAGTATTACTGTTGTAAATCTGTTTCAGTCTACACAAGCCGATGATGAAAACTGTAATTCTAAAGCTAACATGGCAAGGCAAACTGACGCTGTAAAAAACATGTCTGTAGAAAAAAATATATATAAAAAAGTTAATAATTGTTTTTATTAATTGGCAAATTAAATGAATTATTTGAAATTGAAGAATGTAAAATGCTCACCAATTCATTGGCCACACTATGAATACAAAGGGCAGATAAAGATTTATTACTTTGTCTACACTTCGTGCATTCGGATCTGAAAATGTACTTTAAATTTTAACCAGCATCAGTTTCTTTCTGTGCAACCCCTACTGTTCACATTTTTCGAAAATCTCTGTTTAAATTCATCCCGTAAAGCAGAAATATTGCAAATCTTTTTAGTAAAAATTGTTACAAATATACAAATAAATCATTACATAAAAGCAGTTTGTCTTTTCCTATTAATTTTTTCGATAATACATTTTAAATAAATATCAAGATATTTTCAACAAACATAAGATAAAAATTTTAAAATGTAAACTATATTATTTAATTTAAGATAATAATCAATAAACAATATTTCCTTTTTTTCTGTGCTCATTTTCTTTTAATTTACTGTAACAAAAACGTTAGCTAATTTGAAAAAAATACACGTAAACAAACATGGTAATAAATAACAAGTAAAGACAAACAAGCCTTTTCTTTAAAAAATCCACGATGGGATACTAAAACTTAAAAGTGTACCGTAGTCCCGGTGTGGGGATGATAAAGCTATAAAACCCGGCGCTTTACTTAAACAAGACGGAAATACCGTGATTAAAGTGCGGTCACTGTAGACAATGAACTACTGATTACACTAGTGCCTCATTGCCACGTCTAACATAGCTCCAGCTTCCACCGAAAGATAAAGCTTAACATAGCTATGGTGTGATCCTAAGTAATCCTGATGTTTAAAATGTGTGTCACGGAGGTTGAACCAAATAATAGTTGACAACATATTTTATTTTTCAGGTGGTTTCCATGTTTTGAAATGTTGGTGGCTTGGGTAAGGTGTGTACTGGCGCGCTGGTCTACTGGAAAAATCCAATCGGGACCCCCAGATAAAACAATCTCGGTACCCCCCCCCCCCTAACCCTCACCAAGAAAAAAAAAACTTAACTAGACCTATAAGTGTTTTACTATTTAAAAAAAATTGTCTCGCGAATTTCCATCAAGCTGAGGATGATTATTTGGCTTTAATGAGGGAAAATGCGAAATGAAACATTTTAATTTTGGTTTTGGGGATGGGGCTTGGGGGAGGGGGCTTTTAACATTTCTCTGGCCTCTTAGACACAGCCAGTCCACCCTGGCTTGGGTAGGGTATTGTATCATGGATACGGGTCGGGTCTAAGACAAACGCCCTAAAGACACATGTCCGAATGTTGTTAGCAAGAAAGCCCTTTTTCCGAACGGGAGTTCGCCCGGATTAGACAAATTACCGAATGGACTTTTGCCCGAATATTTTTAACGGATGGTTCATTAAATCTGAAGCGTTTTAAAATCGTAATTATGTAAACATTCCTGCCAGGATTTAATAAAAAATCAAAGTTAGTCCAACATAGATTTCCTAGTCTAAATCAGATAAAGACAGATTAGCCCGCAAGGCCAAGGGGGGGGGGGGGGGGGGGGTAAAGCCGGAAGTCACATAATTAAAAACCAATTGAACAAGAAATAAAAATATCGTCTCGCTTTTTAAAGTACGCAGATTTGTGTTGACACAGACCATGTTTGACGTCATCTATGACGCGCTCACTCTGAACTTTGACCTTTCCCTGGGAAGTTTTAATGCTTCTTTGTTGTTGGATAACAATAAATAAATAAAAAATATCACCTACCTTATTAATTTTGGAATTTCGAAAGAAACTGAAAAAAAATTTTTACCAAGTCTCAGGAGAACTTGAACACACAGATTTTTTTTTTCAAAGTTATAAGATTACACAAACACACACACACACCCACACACACACATACACACACATATACACACACTGAATTCCAAATTATTTTAGTGTTATTATTTTTTATTTCATTACCACACATATCTGTTAGACATCGCACATTATATTTCAGATTGGGCTTAACCTATCGGACATAGTGGTGGTATCTTGCAAATTAAAAACATTTAGAAATGATAACAAATACTGAAAAGTTTAACTTGAATTTAGAATAATAAAGGAACAATATTAAAACTCGGATCTTTATATAATATCTAACTCATTTCACATAATGTTCGCTTTATAATCAAAGACGGTGAAAACAAATTAAAACAAGTGAGGGAAAGGGGGGGGATAGCCCTATTAGTCTACAGTGGAGAAACAGATTGTCTCTCCTAAATCTTATTCTAAGTCACCGTAGAGTACGCTAAAACAGTGTGGTTGTATAACCGTCTTTCTTGCGCAATAACATAAGTTTTTAACCTTACATTACACTTAAAAATAAAACGGTTCATCGACTACCTAGATTGTCTCTTCCAACTCAAAAAGCTAATCAGGTGAATTCTTATAAATGAGATTGTGTACCAAATTTCCATTTCAACACAATCGTTATATTTTTTACATCTCATTTCCTTTCAGTACAATAGCGAAGTAAATGAGGACTCGAAACCTCAACTGTCATTCTAGCTCAGTGGTTCTCAACTTTTTATAGTTTTATCGTCCACATACACAAAATCTGATGGCGAATCATGAGTTGAGTCAGTGGCGTCACTAGGTCGGGTGTCACCCGGTGCGGTATCTCATGGTGTCACCCCTCCCCGTTTCTTTCTGTCAGTTTTGCAGTTGGTATCACCCCCTCCCCCAAGTAAAAAGCTTTAAAGTGTTTTCACATCTAATACTATAGATGTTTATAAATAGTCGATAGTTTTAATACAATTGGATGTAGCATTGTTTTCCCTATAGTTTGTATTTTTACGTCATGGTGTCATCCCCACCCTTATCGGAGTCGTCATTACGTACTTTAATCATTTTTTTACTCTTATTAACCATTCATTGAACTGGGAAAAAAACATGTATTTTATTTATCTTGCTATTTTTTTATCTTGGAAACACCCCACCCCCCTCTCAAATATTGTCACCCGGTGCAAAGGTCAACAACCACTGGACTACGTTTTTTTTTGGGGGGGGGGGGGAGTGGATGGGTGGGGCTCTTTTTATACTGGCAAAGGTGGGCCTGGCAGCCTATGTTTCTTCATGTACTGTTCATCTCAAGTATTAAATACTTTTATCGTCTCCTTGAGATTCAAGTCTAATCAGTGTTTCTTCCAGACTTTTTTCTCCGAAGGACACTTGAAATTTTCGAGGGGGGGGGGGGGGGAGGGGGGCGGTAAACATTTTTCAGGGGGGGGGCGGACATTAGTTAAAGTGTATGTTTACTATATAAAATCCATCTCGTTCGGGGGGGGACGCGGTATACTTTCTTCGGAAGGGGTGGGGGGCGTAGCCCCGCCGGAAGAGATCCCTGGAAGAAACTCTGAGTCTAATGCTTTCCTCGCAATATCTTCTTCCCTTTTCACTATCCATCCCACATTTACGGGCTTTAATTTCCTTGTCTATTCGCTCTCGTTTTGTGTTTTGCCACAGGTCTTTGATACTTTGTCTGGCCATCTTATCTTCAGGATCTGTAGTACATATCAAAGAAGTTCTGCGTAGGTAGGTGCCAGCAATCTTATCCCGTAAACAAAGCAAAAAAAAAACCCCGCTACATGAACTGCTAATACACCAACCCAACCTCACCATGGTTGAGAGGTCCCCCTGCAAGAGTTACAATTTTCGTGGGGTTACTTGGAGGCGGGAGTGTGGTGGAGGGCGACACTGTAACATCAACACGATTACAATGTCACGACGTTTGGTGGGTCAAAGTCGAATGGATTGGGTCACAGAGATTGTAGAAGTTCAAGGTTAAAATACTCTATTGTATCCCATCATCATATATTTTCAGGTTGCGCCTAAGACACATGGGGAAGAAGAAGTAGAGTTCATCTGTTTCAATGACCTCGGCATTAGAAGGGATAATGTGTCCACCGCAGGGTCGAGGGTGGAGATTCTACTGATTTGAACCCGGATTCAAACTCGAGACTTCCTGGTTAGCAGTCTAGCGCTGTACCGTTATGACCACGCCTCCCCTTATTGTGTCGTATCATAATCATCATCGTTCCTTTGTGGCCCCTGGGTAGCAAAGGGCTGCAACCACACATCTCCATCGGACTCAGTTTTGGGCTGCCCCCTCTATCTGTGCCCATGTGAGCCCAGATGCTTTCGCCTCTTCTTCAACTGTTCTTCTCCATGTCTTCCTTGGCCGGCACACCCTCCTTTTTCCCTGGGGATTCCAGTCTAAAGCATGCCTTGCGATGTTTTCTTTTTCCTTTCTTAATGTGTGTCCGATCCATCCCCATTTTCGGGCCTTGACATCTGTCTGTATTGGCTGTTGCTTTAAAATTTGCCACAGGTCTTTGATATTGTGTCTGGCCATCTTATTTTAAGTATATGTCGTAAGCATTTGTTTACGAATGCCTGTAGCTTATCAGTATTTGTCTTCGTGACCCTCCAAGTCTCCGAGCTATATTGTGTCGTCTAGTGTGGGCATTTGACTAGCATCGATTATTGATAAAAGTAATTTACTAAGCCTAATAGTGTAGGCATTCGAGAACTGGTTAAAATAATTTACGGGGCCTCATCTAGATTTAGACTAAAAGATTCCGATATAAACCTAACACAAGTAACTAATTTATACTAATGTATACGCACACACACACACGCACGCACACACACACGAACACGAACACGCTCACGATAGGCGTAGCGACCCCTCCCGGCGCCCGTTGACAAACTTTCAATTTGCCCCCCCCCCCCAATATTTTTTATATTTCTAATTCAAAATAGCAACTAAAATGAGCTTTTTTGGAGCCCCTGGGACATATGTACCCCCCCTCGCTACGCATACACACATACCAGCTTCTCTCGACAGACCAGCCTCTCTCAACATACCAGCCTCTCTCAACAGACCAGCCTCTCTCAACAGACCAGCCTCTCTCAACAGACAAACCTCTCTCAAAAGACTAGCCTCTTTCAACAGACCAGCCTCTCTCAACAGACCAGCCTCTCTCAACAGACCAACCTCTCTCAACAGACCAGCCTCTCTCAACAGACCAGCCTCTCTCAACAGACCAACCTCTCTTAAAAGACTAGCCTCTCTCAACAGACCAGCCTTTCACAACAGACCAGCCTCTCAACATATCCGTCTCTCTCAAACAGTCCAGTCTTACCATACAAGACACCAGCATCTCTCAACAGACCCGCCTTTCACAACAGACCAGTCGTAACATATAAAAGACCAAACTCTCTTAAATGATCAATCTAACCATACAGGACACCAGAATATAACAACAAACTTGTCTAACCCTTTAAGGCACCAGTAACTCAAAAGAGACCAGCCTCTCTCAACAGACCAGTCGTAATATACAAAAGACCAATCTCTCTCAACTGACCAATCTTACCCTCCAAGATACCAGCCTCTCTCAACAGACCATTCTTACCATACAAGAGACCAGCCTCTCTCTAAAGATTAGTCTTATCCTACAATAGACAAGCCTCTCTCAACACACCAGTCTTACCATACAAGACACCAGCCTTTCTCAACAGATCAGTCGTAACATACAATAGACCAGCCTCACATAACAGACAATAGAAACCAACCTCTCTTAAAAAGACCAGTCTTGCCATACAAGAGACCAGCCGATCTCAAAAGACCAGTCAGACCTATCAAGAATTCAAAGCGACAGATATTCGTGCACTGCAGTACAAGCCTGATGCTACTGTCTACTTCAAAGTGAATTAGCAGATAGCTGGCAATTGCTAAGCTAGGGTCGTAAGATTATGATCTGATCTGTAGCCCCTGTCAAGTTGTACAAGAGCAGAAAAAAGATAAAACCTGTCATATATGAGCACCTAAAAACAAGTCATTAAAACACCTTTTTATGCTGATTTCCCTGATTTTAAAAATATGTTGCCATTTTGATGTTTCTTTATGTGACGTTTATTCAAAGAATAAATTTTAAAAATAAACACATTTTTTGTGTTACATTTTTGTAAAATAAGTAAACATTAAGTAAGTATTAATGTAATTAGTGTGTTATGCCTCATTCATAATATATCTGACAATACAGTTTCTGTTTTTACTAATAACATTCTACAAACCCAGCACCCACCAGATTAAGTAAAATAAACTGTGAGAATAGAAAGATGTAATAAATAAAGCAGAACCGTCAACAGTTAACAAGTCTAGTGCTAAATACAGCCATAATGAATAAACAGTCGAAAGCGATAAAGCCATAGTAAAACATCTCTATTAGAAATTAAACTGACCCCATAATGTAGAATAAACTCAAGTAATTTAAATATGAGCTCAAAACTATAATCTAAATATTATGAAGTATTAATTATAACTTAAAAACATAACCATAACTGTTACGTCTGGGTTAGATTCGAATTCAAGACCGACTCGGGTTAACGTTCAATACGTTTATTAGGTCTCACAAATCACATTACAGCATAGCTCTCGACCTAACCACTACCAACTAACCCCTGACAACCATTCACTCCAGCTTTTATACCGCATTCGACCTTGGGATAACAATACGCAAACACACCGGGGTTAACAATATTCTAGGGTAAACTCAACTCACACACTCCCTCTCCCCTAATTCTAGATCATTCTATCCTATTCTAGTCTAACCTACAAATTACCCGTAACACTACCCCCCACCCAAGTATTTGTAGTACATACTACAAATATTAACTAAATCCCCAAATCCTAAGTTAACCTAGAGGGCGAAAAACAAACAGAGAGACAGAAACAAAAAATAAAAAAATAAATAAATAGATAAATACAAAAATAATTTAAAAAGCAAACAAAAAAAAAGTGTGACAGGTATACTACACCAAGAAGAGAGTAACTAAATAATGTATTTATACATCTCTTTTTACATGAATCCAAGACAAACAACCGAGGAAAAACAACCCAAAAAAAAAAAAAAAAAACCCAGAAAAAACAAACAATTCTGTGGTTTAAATTACAATTTACATCTCAGACTCCTGATCTAAAATTTCTTGACAAAAAATCAGCTAGAAGATTATCCCTCCCCGGAATGTGTTCTATAGTAAATTTATATTCCTGTAGCAGTAAGGACCAGCGTGTCAGTCTGGCATTATTGAACCTACATTTATGAATGTATTTTAGAGCACGCTGGTCCGTCTGCAGTACGAAGCTAGCGTTGTATAAATACAACGCTAGTTTGCCTGTGGCCCAGACACTTGCTAGGCACTCTCTTTCTATAGTAGAGTACCGAGTCTCTCTCTGTTTGAGTTTTTTACTGATGTATTTTACTGGTCTCAGGACCCCATTCCTTATTTGCATCAAGGCTGCCCCGATGCCTCTTGACGAGGCCCACGTCCTTCAATCTATTGAACACCGCCTTTATTGCCATAAGGTGTTCCTCCCATGTATCGCTGTAGATACAGATGTCATCAAAAAATGACACCACATTTTCCAAGTCTTTTAATACGACTCGCATTAATCTGGCGAATGTGGCGGGTGCCGTGCATAGGTCAAAGGGCAGGTAATTAAACTGGAATAGGCCCCAGGGTGTGACAAATGCGGTGAGTTTTTTGCTGTCATTTTGCATGGGGATCTGCCAATACCCTTTTGTGAGGTCGAGTTTAGTAAAATATTTTGCCCTATTTAATTTAGCGAACAGCTCATCTGTATCTGGGATGGGTTCCGCGTCGTAGACTGTGACTGCGTTAAGTCTCTTATAGTCTACACAGAACCTTGTCGACCCATCTTTTTTCTTAACTAGTACTACAGGTGCGCAGAAGTCGGAGTTGGACCTCTCTATTATCCCCAGTCTCTCCATTTCGTCCATCTCTTTCTTCATAAGCTCTCTTCGGGCGTATGGTATGCAGTAGGGTTTCGTTCTTATTGCTCTGGTGTTGGTCAGTTTTATTTTATGTTCTAGTAAACTTGTTTTTCCAGGTAAGTTGCTAATTACGGCCGTGTACTCTTGGATAATTATGTTTAGGTCCGTCCGCTGTGTTTTTGTCAGGGTGTCTCCTATTTTGATATCACTTAACTTAGTTTCCTCCAGTATGTCGGGAGTTTTTATTGTGTCCAATGGGATACCCGGTTCCAAGTCCTCCACATCTGTTAGTGATACTTGGTTTTCTTCTTCTGCCTCCACCACTCCTGACACTGCCGCTAACATGGGGTGCTCCTTGCTGTCGTCTGGTTTTTGTCTGTGATGGTACAGCATCATCCGATTTACATGGACCACCTTAGTGCTGTCCCCTGTTTTAATAACATAGTCCAAGTCTCCGATTTTTCTTAAGACTTCGTAAGGTCCCGCCCACCTTAACTCTAGTTTGTTTAATAGTTGGGGCTTCAATATCAGCACATGATCCCCCACTTTGATATCTTTGGTTGTGGCTGATCTATCATAGTAGCTCTTTGCTTCATCTTTCTCATTTTCTGATTTGCGGGTTGCATAGCTGCATGCCGTTTGCAACTGATGCTTAAGGTCCAGCAGGTAAACATATGCAGCTCTTGTCTTATATTCCCTCACTTCTCCTGTGAGGACATCCTTTAGAATGCTCATCGGGCCCCTCACTTTCCTGCCGAACATAAGTTCGAATGGCGGGTAACCAGTGCTTTCGTTTGGAACTTCTCTGTAGGCGAAAAGTGCTGCTGGGATGAACACGTCCCAATCGTCATCCTTGTCTATAGCTACTTTCTTTAGCATTTCCTTCAAAGTTCCATTCCATCGTTCTACCGCCCCGTTGGCCATGGCGTGATATGCCGAAGCGTGAATGATCTTAATCCCCAACATTTTAGACACGGTGCAGAAAATTTCCGACGGGAACTGGGTCCCGTTATCTGAGAGTATGACTTCCGGGAATCCCATCCTCGTGAAGATGGAGAGTAGCGCATCTTGAATCTCTGCTGCCGTTACACTTTTCAGCGGTATGGCTTCTGGCCACCGTGTGCATATGTCTACGGCTGTGAGTATGAATCTGTTCTTTTTTTTTCGTTTGAGTTAGTGGTCCCACAATATCTATGGCGATTTTCTCAAACGGCTGTCCCACTACCTCAGTTCTACCCAGAGGCGCCTTGCCACCAACATTTTTTTTGCTTTTCTTGCAGATATCACAACTTTCGTAGTAACGCCTGATATCCTCCCCTGCCCCTGGCCAGCTAAATTGTGACAGAATTCTGGCTTTCGTTCTTGCTACACCCATGTGCCCTGCCATAGGTGTGTCGTGTCCTAATTTCAGGATGGTGGGCCTAAGTCCCCTTGGGATTGCTAGTCTAATCTGATCTTCTGTTTTGCTGTGTTTTATGATCTTATATAATAACCCATCTATCGTTTTACATTGCTTGCCCTTTTCCGCGAGCTTCAACCACCTAGCCAATGTTTTGTCTTCGCTCTGTTGCGTTTTAAAATCTTTCGGCATCGTTATTTGGTCTAGAATCTTAAGCCCCGGCTCATTTCTCTGGTTGCCCCCTGCTCTAAGTTGTCCTCTGGTTTCTACCGCCGCTAATGTTAGCGAATCTTCCCTCGGTAGTTTCGCACCTGCTACATTCCCTTTTATAAGTTCAGCTGGTGGATCATCTAACAGGACGGCAAAGAACTATCCGGTATGGTATGGTGTTTCTATGTTGACTACAGCTCCTGGTACTCTTTTCTTATCTCCATCCGCGGTCTTTATGGTTATCCATTCTTTTGTCCATCTATTTCTTGAGACTAGAGCTTTTCGACAAGCTACGACTACAGAGCCCGTATCCCGTAGGACGGTCACCGTCCTCCCATCCAGTTTTCCTGCTACTATAGGAAGTGACCCTCTGTCGCTTATGAATCTCACATTAGCTCCTATGTTCCCTACAGGGACAGCGCCCTTTACTTGACTTAGGCATTGTCTACAGTCGCCGCACTCCCCGCTGAACTCTGGTACTAGTCATATGTCTTGAATGTCCCTGAAGCCTACCCTTCTCCCTCTGTACTCATGTCCAATTTGTCTACGATTGGACCGGCACCCCGCCGCTATGTGCCCCTTAGCCCCACAGTTAAAGCATGTGATTGGGCTTCTTCTGGGACTATTATTACTACTCGGCCTAGGTTGGACCGGGCTTTGTCCTTTTCGCTCCTGTTGAAGGGTGACTTCATTTCTTGTGCCCCATTCCTCTCTAATGGGGCTCTTAGATCTAGGCCTTAGGGTTCGTTTGTCCCTGTCCTCTCTAAAGGGATTCCTAGATCCTGATGCAAGTGCCATGGGGGCAACAAATGCGTCTTCTGTCACGTCGATCGGTTTTAATTTTCTGTCTGGGTAGATGTCAAAGTAGTTGTCACAGGCATTTTCTACGTCTGCTATTGTCCTCGGGTTTTGTCTGAGGATGTGCTGTCTTATGTCTTGTCCGACTGTTCTCACTATTTTGTCTTTTAAGATTAGGTCAAACAGTCCGTCAAATGTTTTCTCACACTTGCTAGCTTCGACCCATCTTTTCAAGTAGTGTCGCACCCTCCTAATGTAACTCCCTGCTCTATCTTGTTCTGATGGTTGGGCGCTATTATTTTAGGACCTCCCTTTTCTCATAATTCTCTTCGGCTCCCAATTCTGTTAACCACGATTCGCAGCCTAAATCTAGCAGAACTTTTCTAAACTCGTGGCACCAAAACTTATCTTCTAAACCTATTTCTCGGGCTTCCCTTTCAAAAATGTCAACCACCACCTCCATATCTGTTTGGTCCCTACTGTTTCTCAGTCCAGTCAGCTTAATTCTTGGGGTCTGTGCCCTACCCCTGCCCTTTATATCTTCCTCCCTTGCTATTTCCAGCTCCTTCAATTTTAGTCTTTCTTCTGATTCGATTTTAGCCCTAGTTAGTGCCCTGTCTGCAGCCCTCTCGTCCCTTTCAACCTGCTGCCTAGCCTTAGCCTCCGCCTCTAACAATTTAGACAGCCCATTCCAACAGCTCCTTTCCCTCTAGTTTACATATTTCCCCTAACGATATAAAATGCTCTAGCGTTAAGCTTTCGCTAGCCATCTCACCTTATCCACTTAGGATTGGATGCCAAAATTGTAATACCCAATATAATGTTAGGCAAAGGGTAATCCCCGGTTGTGAGTACCGTGCCAAAGACTAATTCAAAAAACACTTACCTCAAGTACAAATCTGTTGTAGTAGTCCGTCCCTTCCCCTACTTTAGCCCTTCGAAAATAATGGTAAATCCTGTAATGGCCGGGTCGAAAAAGAACTGGGTCGTAAAAAAAAAGGTCCTATGATGGCAAGGCTCTGTGCTGGTAACGTCCGGTGATGGAGGCGTCCAATGACGGTGATTTCCAGTGAGGGTGACTTCCAATGATGGTGACTTTCTGTTCTGATAAAGTCCTAGGATGGTAGAGAATTCCAGTGATGATGACGTCAAGTGAAGGTGACGTCTAGTAATGGTGACGTCCAGTGGTAATGACGTTCTGATGGCGACTTTCTGTTCAGGTAAGGTCCCAGGATG
The DNA here is from genome assembly GCF_028476545.2 of Physella acuta. NCBI lineage: Eukaryota > Metazoa > Mollusca > Gastropoda > Physidae > Physella > Physella acuta. The sequence goes on along the minus strand of NW_026732161.1, from coordinate 1,074,801 downwards.
GTATAGTCCAGTGATGATGACGTCTAGTGATGGTGACGCCCAGTGGTACTGCCGATCTGATGGCACTTTCTGTTCAGGTAAGGTCCCCGAATGGTATAGTCCAGTGATGGTGACGTCTAGTGGTGATGACGTTCCGATGGCGACTTTCTGTTCAAGTAAGGTCCCCGAATAGTATAGTCCAGTGATGGTGACGTCTAGTGATGGTCACGTCCAGTGGTAATGACGCTCTGACGATTGCGCTATCTTTACTTTAATACTGGCCACCAGTTGTTACGTCCGGGTTAGATTCGAATTCAGGACCGACTCGAGTTAACGTTCAATACGTTTATTAGGTCTCACAAATCACATTACAGCATAGCCCTCGACCTAACCACTACCAACTAACCCCTGACAACCATTCACTCCAGCGTTTATACCGCATTCGACCTTGGGATAACAATACACAAACACACCGGGGTTAACAATATTCTAGGGTAAACTCAACTCACACACTCCCTCTCCCCTAACTCTAGATCATTCTATCCTATTCTAGTCTAACCTACAAATGACCCGTAACAATAACTAAATCACGTTCATTGGACAAAACTTACGAACGCGGCTGAGACCGAAATTCTCGGCTCAAAACAGCTAAGTCTGCGCGCGCGCACAGATAAACGGTTTGCACCGAGAATTTTAGACCGAGCAAACCGTCTATCTTTTTAAACCTGCTATAATTTTGTAAATATTAACAAAACTCATTTTAAAACGCTACAGTATAGTCGGTAGAGAGTTTCTTCGGAGATATCTTTAAAAAAAATTGTATTAGAGCGATCGAGAAGGAAATAATCAGTTTTTTGTCTCTCCTGTAAAATTTGCATTTTCGGAGTTAGAGGGTTTGCGACCGAGACCATCGATATATATATATATATATATATATATATATATATATATATCAATACGTAAACCTTTTAGTCCAGATAAACACAATAGCAGTCTCACATCATATAATAGACCCTCTTAAGTGAAGGGAAATTCAGGAAGAAACCCTCGACAATCTATTTTTAGAATACCTCTTCATAAAACAGCGCACTTCCGGTTTTGAATTTGCGTCATGTCGAATGTTTATGTAGCCATTTCTACGGCTTTATCTACTTAACGTATTGAAAACTGACAGCTCCGGTCAAACTTGTAAGTGAATGACGTCATTACAGGCCACAGTGTACTATAACAGAGGTCAATGTCAAACGAGGGGACTTTTTATGGACACAATTTGTCGGAATTCACTCCCGATAATTACTCAAACTGACCGTAACACGGGACTACTTTTTGTGCTATGACAATAACACACGACCTTGTGGGAAATCGTCTGGAGAGAAAGAGAGAGAGAGAGACGTTTAACAAATTGCCAGGACATAAGTATCATCTTTAAGAGTGGGTTTGTCCAGAGGCGTAGCGATCCCTCCCGGCGCCCGGGGACAAACTTTCAATTTGGCGCCCCCCCCCCCCCATATTTTTTTTATATTTATAATTAAAAACTGCAGCTGAAATGAGCTTTTAATTTTTTTTCATCCCATATGTACCCACCCGCCCCCTGTCGCTACGCCTCTGGGTTTGTCAATTACTTTATTCAACGGCTTGGATATTCGTAGATCATTTTATTTTTTCCAAAGCGACCGAGCGCTGTAATGGTAAATGTACTTATATATCAAACTCTTGCTGGGTGCTGTTGACTTGTAGCTATTGGTTTGTTTTGTCACGTGTTTCATGCTAGCATCTAGCACGTAGCTAGGTAGATACAGGGACGCTCTACTGACTTGAACCCGGATTTGAACTCGAAACTTTCGAGTTAGTAGTCTAACTCTCTACCACTAGGCCAAGCCGATCACGGAATAACGGACAGTGGGGAAGCGTGGTTTTCCTACTCCCGTTAACTACATACACTTTGTCTGTCCTTTATCGACTGTCATCAGACACGATATTTTAAAACTTACCATCAGATTATTATGAGCTTCCTTTTTTTTTTTTTTTTTTTTTTTAATAGGACATTTCTCTGTTTCAAATTTATGTGCTTCCTGCAACACTTTTAAAAAACCTACTTACATTTGTATTCCTTCTCTTGAGGAAGGATTTATAATTTGATTGAGACAACAATTACTGACTTGTGAAGAATGAATTATCTCTATTAACAATGTACAACTAATGTCCCAAGTTTTCATTTTTGTGCCAACAGTAATCAGCACGTCTGCAAATCTCGTCCCGTCGACATCCCGCTGATAATCACGTGATCCCATTAATGAATAATGATTGTTTCGCGATTAACATTCGCGCTTTAAATGGTTACCTGATTATCTCCCTGCGTCTGCCTATTCAGCTGGCTAAAATCGGCTGGTTCAAGCAGAAGTTGTCTGTCCTTGTCTGATGGACGCATTTATAACACCCAGTTCTGTCAATACCGCAGCGCGTGACAATTTGATGACGACAATAGAGGGCGGTGTTGTTGCCGTTTTCGTTATTTTCTAATTTTCACGTTAAAGTTGCCTTTCTGCACTGAGGAAAATAGATATTTAAAAAATTATATATTTATTTTGGAGTTAACTATGGAGGTCACAGAAACAAGTGAACTTTACTTCACTTGCCCCATAGACCGTCAGGTTTGAAAGGGAAACTTTACTTTTTTTAATGGAATATCCTACGTATAAATGTGTAGACATTATAAGGAAGACTTCATCTTTTTTTTCCGTTCGTGCCAAATACACATTGCGCAGATGAAGTAGAGTTCATCTGTTTCAATGACCACGGCATACAAGAGGATAGTGTGCTCAATACTATGACCAGTTGCATTGGTTTTATTTAACTAAAGCTGGGAACCCATCAGAGCTGAGTGGACTCATAAACGTCCAACACACTGGAGCCCGGAGTCCGAAGTCGGTCTAGCGCTCTACCGCGCGGTCCCACCCGTCCTTTTCTTAGGGGATCGTATTACTGTTATAACAATGTTTAGTCGTGCTATCTTATCGCTTAAAATCCTAGTAAGTGAAACAAACAGAATCTTACCGAATAGGAAACAAAATGTGTAGTATAACTAACTTTGTCTTACTCTGATGTGTAGCTTAAAGAGCCGTATAAGCAAAAACTCCATGAATGTCGTTAAAACTTAATATTATTGTATGATTCCTATCTTGATATCTGTCGTCCTATATATATATATATATATATATATATATATATATATATATATATATATATATATATATATGTACATACATATATATATATATATATATATATATATATATATATATATATATATATATATATATATGTACATACATATATACATATATTATTCATCCATGAATGCTGATTGGGCATCCTGCGGTCGGATGACACGTAACACACAGGGCTCCCCCGAGAACACTATGGGCGTCTACGTTCGTTTTAAAGAGTGCCTTACAATAGGGTTAAGATGCGTCATTTCATTCGATTACTTAACCGAACCAGGAGTGCGCGCGTCGCCCCTATGGAAGTAACATTGACTCCCCAGTGCACACTGGGACGCCTCTGACAGCTGAGTGCCTTCTACCTCACAGTTAAGAAGTGTGATTAACGTCCATTGGGGACTTTTCATACAGCACGATATTTTATGAGCTTCCTCCTAGTTGTGTGTGTCTCACTGATTTTTTTTTAATTACGGAAATAATCTAACTTATCAATTACATTTGATTACAGAAAACATATTTTAAAGTGACGCTGTTATATAATCAAAACTTCAAAAATCTTGCCAGTGCTTTTGGTTTAATTTAATCCCCGATATGGTAAAATAGCCAGGGTGGAAAACTCAAAACGTCCTCAGCCAACGAACTGTAAATAGTTAAATACCGATGACCGTTAAACCAGGACCCAGCGAGCTAAATATTGACTGGTCAACGATCGCTTTATTCGCGGTGGTCAAATATTGATGGAAATGAATCGCGCGCTGTCGGGTCATGCTGACACGGTGGATCGCGTCACGTTAGGTCTAGGTGGAGGTGAGATATTGTGTTCAGATGGGCTGGCTGCCTAGCTGGCTGGCTGGCTGGCTGATTGGTCTGCTGGCTAATTGGTTAGCTGAATGGTTGGCTGTCTGGCTGGCTTCTTGGCTGGCTGCGCTGTCTAGCTGGCTGGCTGGCTGGCTGATTTCTACTAGCAGAAGTTAATCTCCTTGGCACCGTGTAGAGCTGTTTGCGTTCTATTTTCGTAGAATCATTCCTGTACACATTCTTTCAAACTTATATTTCATTCTGATACAATGAAAACACTAAATTGATTGAAGTATCTCTGTTAAAATTTTTTTTAAAAATTTTACGTAATTTCTGAACATTTTTTTTGAGGTAAAATTAAACAGCATACTAAAATTAAAAGCATAATAAGCATTTAAAACGTCTATTTTGTTTAAATCAACGTAAGAAAAGAAATATAACATGATCACCTGATACATTTAGAAAGCATCGGCTTACTGTTTAACCTAGACTATTTTTTAAAGTTTTTTTCTCGTGTTATCAATTAAGAAGAAAGTGAAAGATCTAATGTCGTCTGGGCGTGGTCGAGTATTCGAACATGGAACGCTCGACTGCTAACACACTCGGGTTCTGGGTGTTACGTCCCTTACATGTCCCCTGCTTGTGTGTGTGTGTGTTGTGTGCTGGAACGACAGGTACCCTCCCTTTGGTGTATAGTTGTATCCCTTGGTTGAGTGTGTTTACATGGAGCGAGAGGTGTTCACGTGAGGTGTGTCAGGTGACGGGTGTCAGAGCGTGTGCCAGTGTGTGAATCAGTTGGTTGTAGTGTGGCTGTGGACGTGGAACGTGGAACGTGGGGTTGAGATCTGGATGTGAAGTTGTGCTGTGGCTGTGGACGGGGAGACGTTGAGTATCTTGTTATTTTATGTTGTAGACTCCATTTGCTCTTTTATTATTCTTATTACTGTATACATTTATATTAAACATCTTATTGTTATTATTATATTTATATAGTGTTAGTTGTCTTTGTTTGTCGCTACATATATATATACCCTAGATTCCAGAACCCAACATTTGGGGGCTCGTCCGCTTAGTATGGCGACTACCAGGAGTGCCAGAAGACAGCTAATAAGTGACTTGAAGGAGGAGGGAAAGCTCATCGGGCTTACCGATGACAGTTTAGCGGAGTGGGTAAAGGAAGAGTTGAGGAGAGTGGAAGATGCGAAGGTCGAGGTTGTAGCAAAGGTATGTAACCCTGTACCCGCTTGAGGGATGTGGCGGCGATGACGGTGGACGAAGACCTGGGTGCGTATGTGAGGCATTTTGAGAGTCAGGCAAAGAGACAAGGCATTGACTCCAAGGACTGGTCGCTCCTTCTGACGGACAAGATGAGTGGACAACTGAAGACTTTCCTCGTTGAGACGGGACTGAACCTGCATCATGACTTCGAGTCAGTAAAGGTAAAGTTATTCACGCACGCAGGTTTCAACGAGGAAAAGTATAGGGTCAGATTCCACCAGCTGGTACCAACACACGACGACATGAGAAGCTTCGCAGTCAACACAGAAGCCGCTTTGAGAGCGTGGGTCCGGCAGTCGGAGACAAAGGAAACGTTTGAGGACTTGGTGAACCTCCTGATAGTTGATCGTATAAAATCGGTTGTCACGTGTGATCTGTTGGAGAGGCTGAATGGTGCTGCTAAGGTAAGTGTGGAAGATAATCTCAAAGTTATTGACAACTATAAGAGCACTCAAAACGCTAGAGTGACGAGGCCAGTACACCAAACCCCTCCGTACGTCGCTGCAAGTTCTACAGCAGAGAGGATACCCTGGCAAAACAAGACACCGCGATCTCCAGGACGCCACACTTGCCCTTCCACGGAAGAAATTGAGTGCTACTCATGCGGGGGAGTTAATCATATAACGGGAGTCTGTCCCACCTCTAGACGGGACAGGAACGAAACAGGTAAACGGCAAGCATGACTAGGTGGTGTACAGCCTATGCATGGTGTTGGGAAGGTCAGCCTGAGCAGTAAATGTTTCACATGTGGACGTTATGGACACTATGCCAGGGATTGTCATAGCGATAGTAGTAGCGGTTTTCCTTGGAGAAAAAGGTCAGATAAAAGAGCTGTTGTGGAGTATGGAAACAACAAAAGACCTTATCGGTGCTACAAATGCAATGAACAAGGTCACATTGCCAAAGAGTGCAGTATGGATATAGATACAGGCGCCTGTTATAGGTGTAGAAAGCCAGGCCACATACAACGAAACTGTCCCAACGCGACCAGTAGAGCGAGCAACTGGCCGACTGCAAATGTACATCGACGGTCAGATGATCTCAAGTGTTATTGCTGCGGTGGTGTTGGTCACATATCACGGGTGTGTCCCACAGCTCAGCGTGATATGTTAGGAAATTTTCCCCTGCTTAAAAACTCTCATATGAGAGTGAGGTAAAACACGAAATTTGGAGGCGTATCCTTACAAAGGTAGTGTCCTTGGTAAGTTTTTGTTAAGATAATTTATTCAATCAATGTTAATTTTTCTTTGTTTTTTTGTACAGAAGCTGTGTATGATGATTATGGGCTGGAGATGATTGATGTAGTTAAAACGGCTATCGAGAAGGGAACTCAGTTTGATCGCCTTTAAGGAAAGATGACCATCTATGGCGACGTACGCATCTGCCGATGGACCCTTGCATTACAGGAATTAGCCTGTACTGTGAAACATATCAAGGGAACTGAGAACTTTGTAGCAAACAATCTATCAAGAGTGTTTTACGACAACTAGTGTATATGATATTGAGAAATTTATCATTGTTGGAGATAGTATGATTATGTTAAGGAATTTACTATTGGGGCATTATAATGTGATTATATTGAGAAATGTTTGAGAAAGGTATTACTGATGCAGTATAGAATGATTATGCTGATTAATTTTTTTTATTGTGGCTTCTCACATGTATCATTATAGGTTGAGATAGTCAGACCACGAGCTTGGTGCCCGGCCGGAGAAAAACCATAGTCCACTCTCTGGATCAAACTGTCCAGGCTGGATACACGCCACACTCTGGATCAAACTGTCCAGGCTGGATACACGCCACACGGTCAAAACGAGGCTTTCTAAGGACTAAAGAATAAGTAGTCGAGCTCGGGCACCAAAAGTGGCTAATGGAACAAGAGATGTTTGATCTCTTTTGAAGAAAAAGAGATCTGAAGGTGGAGGGGAGGGATGTTACGTCCCTTACATGTCCCCTGCTTGTGTGTGTGTGTGTTGTGTGCTGGAACGACAGGTACCCTCCCTTTGGTGTATAGTTGTATCCCTTGGTTGAGTGTGTTTACATGGAGCGAGAGGTGTTCACGTGAGGTGTGTCAGGTGACGGGTGTCAGAGCGTGTGCCAGTGTGTGAATCAGTTGGTTGTAGTGTGGCTGTGGACGTGGAACGTGGAACGTGGGGTTGAGATCTGGATGTGAAGTTGTGCTGTGGCTGTGGACGGGGAGACGTTGAGTATCTTGTTATTTTATGTTGTAGACTCCATTTGCTCTTTTATTATTCTTATTACTGTATACATTTATATTAAACATCTTATTGTTATTATTATATTTATATAGTGTTAAGTGTCTTTGTTTGTCGCTACATATATATATACCCTAGATTCCAGAACCCAACACTGGGTTCGGATCCATAAGACGCATCTGTTGATTCCGCAATAAAGAGTACGTGAAGTAAAAAGGCGGATTGGTATAGTGAATACGACCCTATCTCTTCGTATGCAAGGTATTAAGAAACTTGTCAGCTCTACTTCATCTACACATTGTAATGTCAAGTTTTAGACAGATTATTTAAAAACCGCTGCCTTGCAGATTGTTCGTGGGTGGACGAAAAGGCTAAGGAAGTAAATTCAGAAAGAAAAGCAGACTAAAGTCAAAATTAACGGGACATAAGGCACATAACAATTTTACATTTTTTATTTTAAATTACGTTGGAAGAAATCCACTTTCATATTCCAATTAAGAACTAGGAAGAAGAGGAAATATTTTTCTATATGGTATGATAAGTAAAAAAAAATAGAGCTATACTATGGGATACTTTTTAAGATACTCATGTTTAAAAAAAAATATTTAGTACTACCAGTTTTTAAAAAAAATTCTGTAGACTTACGTAACACCGGCGATTATCATTACCATTTACTTCCTTCAATAAAAGCACCATTACCCTGAGCCCCTCCAATCACTTCAAAGACATACGTCATTACAGTAGCTCTTTCCCTGATTAGTGCACACATACTTTAAAAATCAGTTACAACTCCCCCAACGAGTCCCTCCCCCACCATCCGCCGGGAACCACGTGACTGCCTGAACCAGACGTTGTTTACAAATTCCATAGACATCTAGAGATAAATCTCGTTAGCTGGGTCTTCTCTGGTCGAAACTCTCCAACTTGCGGAAATAGGATTAGGTTATTACAGGGACAGGGGCGGGGACTTGTTCCAGACTTAGAGGAAGACTAGGCTTTAAAACAGCACGTGATTCCCGATAGTCAGACACGTAGCCTCACTGTAGCCTTTAATATAACACGTGATTTGCTTTATTCAGACACGTAGCCTGATTGTAGCCTTTAATATAACATGGGATTTTCTTTATTCAGACTCGTAGCCTAACGATAGTCTTTAACACGTGATTTGCTTTTTTTCCGACACGTAGCCTCACTGTAGCCTTTAATATAACATGTGATTTGCTTTATTCAGACACGTAGACTAACTGTAGCCTTTAATATAACACGTGATTTACTTTATTCAGATACTTAGCCTAGTTATATCCTTTAATATAACATGGGATTTGCTTTATTCAGACACGTAGCCTAAATGTAGCCTTTACTATAACACGTTACTTCAATCAGACATGTTAACTATAGCCTTTATTCTCATGTGTCTTCAATCAGACATGTAGCTTAACTATGGCCTTTATACCACGTGACTTAATTTAATCAGAAACGTAACTTAACTGAAGGATTTAATAAAACAGGTGACTTTCTTTAGTCACTAGTAGCCTAATTTTAGGCTTTTATACAACAGATGATATTCCCCAGACAAATAAGTAGCCAAATTTTAGGCTATAATACATCACCTGACTTAATATCGTCTGATAATAGGGCTGGTAAGTAGGTCACCAACCACATCTACGGCTAAATACAACCTGCATGAGCCATAGAACTGGTTGGTGACCTACTTACCAGCCCTATTAGCCTAACCCTCGGCTATTCTATAACTATGATTTCACCACTGAACATTACACTTTTGAGAATTATTGCACACTACCGCACAACTCTTCATAATTTTCATTCTTATTGTTATTTATATTAAGTCTAGCAGTTTAAAAACACAAAATATACTGTGAATTAATCCATTCAATACCTTACAATTAATTTATAACAATTCATTCCTATCCATTAGTTTTGATTTCTTTACCCTCGTCGCATCTAGTAGTGTACATAAACAAAGAAAACAAAGTTCACAAACTACTTTGTTCTTGCGGTTTTATTTACCTTTAAACCATTTCACCTTAGATGTCATTGTTATTGCAAACGTCTCATGTCCATGAATTTCTGGTTGTACACATGATTCTGTTTGTTGTACACAACATTTTCTTGTATACAATGTTCTTGTTTTACACAAGATTCTAGATGTAAACTATATTCTGACTCTACACGAAATTCTAGCTGTACACACGATTATGGATGTACGCAGGATAATGGTTTTACAAAAGGTTCTTATTGTACACACTATTCTCGTTATATACAACGAGCCGACCCGCGGCGTATCATACGCCGCTATTTAGTTGTTGTTTTTTCTACTTTTCAGTAATTCATAATTTGTGAATTCGACAGTACTAATGCTGCCACTGAAAATATATTTGCTTTAAAACACTAAAATACTCCTCCCCCCCCCCCCCCTCGTGAAAGCAGCCTCCTCTTAGTTACCTCCCCTACGTTTAAAATCGTTTCAAACTAAATTATCTGCCCCTAATAGCCGTCACTAAACCCGTCTCTAAGCTTGTAAACAGCGTGAACCACAGCTCACCAGAACATGTGGGTATGGGGGGGGGGGGGGGGTAATAGAGATATGCCTAGAGAGGAAGAGAGGGGACTGCTAGGCGCGCTTACAGCTTGTTTTCTAACGTCTCCCAGAAGAGAATTATATATATAGAAGATAGTCCGGTACATACTCATCTATCCAATAACTAAAAAACAAAACAAGCCCCCCCCCCCCCCCAATTATCCCACCCCCATCCTGCTCTCTTCCTGTCCAGTACTTCTAGTATATAGTCTGATAAAAGCTGGCTAAATATTTGACCGCCACCCAATATTGCCTCTAGAGAGGTTATTGATGTTTGCAAATGGCTGGGATGTCGGTCTGATCTGGACATGTGAAGCGCTAACATAGTTCCTTTGTGCTGGGAGACAAAGAGAACATATAACCATAAAACAGAACATGTAAGCATAAAATAGAAGATCTAAGGTACAAAATTATACGATCCTGTGATCAATAATTAAAATTATAAAATGTAGTTTGGGCGTAATTGGTAGAAAGCAGGAAACAATAATTCAGAATGTAAAAGTTGGCATTTCGAAAACGGATGTCCATTGGTGTAGATGAAATAGAGTTTATCTGTTTCAGTGACCTAGGTGTATGAAGATGTAACGTGGTCAACGCTATGTTCAGCTTATTTCACTAACGTAGGCATGGTACCCATTGGAGTTGAGTGAACTCTGGGAATTGAATTGAGATAGGCAGTTGTACAAAAATGTATCAACTCTTCTTAGAATTTAATTCAGAATAGATCTATGTATTTACAAATTTTAACATGGACATTTAGGTTCTAATTATATTTTACAATCTTATATTCCCCTGGTGATATGTGTGTTTGACGTCAGTGAATTCTTTGTTTACAGGGCGTCAGAATGGTCTTGTTACTATGGTTACCGAGCTAAGCTTACACTATCATTGGCCATCTATCTTGTTATCAAATGATCATGTAAATTACTATTGCTCAAATATCGCTAATTACCGAGTATAACCTTGACACTGTCATGTGTACTGTTGCGTGTTTTCATTATCAGTGTGTATGTCTACAACACTAGCACATGCGTGTAGGGTGTAGTGTGTAAAGTCTGCACTGTCTACTGTTGCGTGTCTGCATCATCTGTGTGTAAGACTACAACACACACATGGTCCAGAGTGTAAAGCACACTGACTTTGTATAATGTCTACTGTTGCGTGTCTTCATCATCTTTGTAAGTCTACAATACTAGCACATGCGTGTAGGTCCTAGCGTGTACAGCACACTGACAGTCTGTACAGGCTATTGTGTGTGTTACTCAATTACACATGTGTAGGTGTGTAAAAATTAAACCTTAGAATGTTGTATCTTGTTTTCATAGACTAACACACACAATCACGTGGCCGAATGCTAGAGCGTTTGGCTGCCAGTCCGATTGTCTCGACTATTGATCTCGGTTGTGTATTGTGACTTTCAGACGTCACTGAGTCCACTCAGCTCTAATGGGTACCAGGCTTTATGGAAATTAGAGACGTCTGGGCATAGTGCTGACCTCGCCGTGCTTTCACATGACGAGGTCCATGTTGCGTCCGGATTTGGTTCAACTCAGGAAACGATTCGTTGTTGTCTTTAATACTTTTATTTGGACTCAATTCGTCACATAACAGAGTAGCCCTCGCCCTAACCGCTACCAACTAACCCCTTACAACCATTCCCTCCAAATTTTATACCGCATTCGACCTTGGGATAACAATACATAAACACACCGGGGTTAACAATACTCTAGGGTAAACTCAACTCACACGCGCACTCTCCCCTAATTCTAGATTATCCTAACCTATTTCTATATAATCTACAACTGACCCGTAACAATTTAGAAACATATGAACTCTACTTCATAGCCTACAGGATCGTTAATAGGAACTTATCTACTTACTCAATGACCAATAGGTGTTTGTTGTTTCAAGGTACGTGAATAAAATCATCTTTACATTGTGCAGAGTAGTCCGCTCCTGAGTTTGATAAAATAGCTCAACTTTTGGGTCACAGAGACAATAATGACAGCCACAAAGAGTATCCTCAGTAGGCCAATTAAATGTAAAAAAAAAACGTCAGTGGTGTTATTTAAAATGTTTTTATTAAAGTGAAACGGTGTTTTATTTTATGATTTTTCTACAGATTTGTCGTATTTCATGTATTTTTAAACTTTTGGTAGCTAAACCAAGTTTTAAAAAAATCGTGGCCATTTCGCAAAGGTTTATAAACATGTGAACAACCTATTATGTGCGGAAAAAAACGTGCCTCATTTATTTAATTAGTTATAGTATGCTAATTAATGAAGGAAGCAGGAAGATTTGATATTTACGATAATACAATCTTGGTGTTTAGGTGATAACCAATCGAATTTTTTCTGCCTAAATTATAAAAAATTCTTATACTTCAGCTTTAGTTTTTTTAAGCGAGAGAAACTTGATAAAATAATTCCGTTTAATATACGTATTAACACAATGATCAGGAGTTGTCTCATCACATATAGGATACCATTGGGTCATTAGCTTGCATACATAAAACTGTGTGTAACAAATGTTAACATCATATAATCTTATGTATTTCACCATACTGTATGAAGATGTATATTTTACCACACAGTATGAAGATGTATATTTTACCGTACACACTATGAACATGTATATTTTACCATAACCTATGAAGATGTAGGCCTATATTTTATCGTACACTATAACCCTATGAAGATGTATATTTCACCATACCCTATGAAGATGTATATTTCACCATACCCTATGAAGATGTATATTTTACCATACCCTATGAAGATGTATATTTTACCATACCCTATGAAGATGTATATTTCACCAAAACACCAGGTTATGAGAAGACTAGGCGACTATGAAGTTGTTGAAAAACATAAGGCTGAAGTTACTGATGAGGTTCAAATTCAAGAAACTAATACAGTTCAAGAATCATGAATACCGTATCAAAGAATAAGGGGGCTACTGATGTTTTAAATTATGATCCTCTTAACGTCAATGACTTTGGTCTTTTTTTAAGTCTCGTTCTTCTAAAGCTTCACACATTTTTTTTTAAATATCCTGTTGATATCTCCTAGACCAAACGTGATGGTGGGTTTCTTGTGTCAGACTTGCATAAATATTTGTTTCAGTATTTGGATAAAGAAAGTATGACCTTTTTATGATCATACTCTTTGGAAAAGTAAATAGACCAACATATTAGTTTCACTTTTAGGGTAATGTTGATAAGAACATGTATTAGCTACACTAATTTTAGAATATTATGTTATTTTAGAATATGTTATTAGTGTCTCTATTCGGAGAAAAAAAATTGGACACAACCTTATTGCGTTGTAGTAGTTGCCATAAAAATACAAGAGATATTTAGAAAGCAATAAAGTCTACTTTAGCAAACAACACTTTACCCATTTTCTCCCCCCCCCTCTCCCCCACCCTCCCCCGCTCAATCGCTAATCAATACATCTCAAGAAATATTTTCCCAGACAAAGTTGCGTTTTATCGTGAAAACACGCAACGTTTGAAACTGAAAGCACTAAACCGAAATGTAGGTTAAAGATAGATAATTATCATGAACATTCGGCATAAAATAAACTATTAGAAAACAACATGAGGTTTGTTTTGTTATTCCATTCAGTACACAATAGCGGTATCTTTGCGGATAGACAACTCGTAATAAAACGCGGTAATGACACTTTGTTTGGCGCCTTGTTGCCGGAAGGCTTGGCTCTTAGCCTGTGGACTGTATAAAAAAACGTGCCTGAAAGATTCTTTGAAATTATCTGCTTCTTATTTCGAGCTGAGTCGAATTTGTGAACTAAGTGCTTATCAAAGTGGAATTTTTATTCAAAAAGACAGATACACGATTTCGTTATCTAGTTTTTTTTTTTTTTTTACGTAAGCAAACTCTAGCAAAAATATATTGTTCCTTTAAAAAGAAAAGAAAAAAAAACTATTTTTAGATCTTCCTGGTTCGTGAACTGTTATTTCTGTAACGTTTTGGAATTGCATTGTAATTGTTGCTCAAAGCGAGTTTTTTTCTTTTTCTTTTTATTATGTTTGGTGTTGGAAGTTAACTTTATGACCTGGTGTTGTTTTTATATGTGTAAACGTAAATTATATAAGAGGGCTTAACCTTATTATCGTAATAGTGTAAGCAACATAAAATGGGTATACATGTATTCATAATTTTACTGTTATACATGTTATTTACGTCCAAGTCAATCTATACGTGAAAGTTGTTTTTATACTAGTTCGAGGTCACACTCAAAACATGTATTCTTTTTTTATGTACGAAGCAGATATATTTGTATATGAACCAATTCTCTAAAATAAAGTTAATGAAAGGCAGACACATGCTTGATAAAACACAGATAGACCTACGATAGCTCCGTGTTTACAATTGAAAAAAGAAAACATTGGATTGCCCTCACTACGAGAGGGCGGTAGAGTACTTCAATTTCTTTCATGGCATGGATACAATGATGGATGGGTTTCAGTGAAATCCCAGCCCAATTTCATAAAATGTTGAGTCCCAGTAACCGTTGATAGCATCGTGCTACTGGTCGATCAATTGGTAGTTAGACCGATCAACCTTCAAGATGGTTGTAAACAAGGAGATGTTAACAGCAAAGGAGTTCATTGTGGTATATTTTTTTTGAAGGCTGATCTTTTCTTTACATTTCACTCCCTTTATATATGTATATATATATATATATATGTATATATATATATATATGTGTGTGTGTATATATATATATATATATATATATATATATATAGCGTGTATTTGTTACTCTTTTTTGAGAATGTTCGAGAGTTGGTGTGTTAATAATAAATGCACAGAAAATGTTAACAGGTGGCGGTTCCTGTTATTCGCGGTTGTATGTAAGCGTAGGTATTTTCTGAGCAAAACACCGTTCCTTACTACGCACATATTTTCTGTGCTGTATTGTTACCCACCATCACACCCCCACCACCGCCCCCACCACTCCAAACAGATTGATGATGAAGCCATTCACGAGCGGCAGCTCAATATTTGAAGAACTTCAGCTCCGTCGCAAAATATAAGATTTATGGGTGACCTCCCCTTAGTCTAAAACTATAAAACTCCGATTGTTTACTTTTAAACACTGTCAGTTCCTACACGTAAATAACTCTTTCGATTTCTATTCCTAGGTGAGAAAATATGGAAATGTCTAAATCTCATTCTTTAAATTTTTCATTTATTTAAATTCATTTTATAGTTTTGTTTACAGTTCTTTATGTTATCGTTTTTCGCTTTGAAGATAAATGATTATTAATATTCCACAAACAATTAACACGTTTGTATTACTCAATCATTTCAATCGTCGGTAAGACCACATCATGTACAATTGATTTCATCTTCTTTATGTGATTGTGTGTTTACCTTTTCGGGTCACCTCCTGAGATGTATTTCTCTTTATCTAACCTCCCTGTTGGCCTAAATTCATGTTTGTTTTTAAATATTACTTCCTGAATTAACTAACATACAACAATAAATATTAAATACCCCCAAAAATATATTGCTTTAATAATTATGTTAGAAAATATAATCGATTATGCACGTTTAACCCCTCAAGTGCTGCTACATACATCTATCTATCTATCTATATACTACTAAAAATCAAGTTTACATATTTGAATATTTATTTGTTTGTTTTTTTGTTTGTTTGTTTGTTTGCCTGATTGACTATCTCGCATGGTTGCACTCATCGTGGAAAGCTGTAAAATAGTATGTAGGTAGAGAAAAAATTTTGTTTTAAGACAGACTGTTAATCACACATTTATTTAAAGACGTTAATTAATTTATTGATTTATTCATACGCAGAGTAACCCATTTTTTTTAAAAAGTTTAGAACGACCACTACACTCGGCGGGACCGTGACGTCACAGTTTTTTGTTTACTCTTTAGTACAATAAAATGGCGGCGTCTATCGAAGAAAATTGTGTTCCCATTCAAAAGTTTAACGCGTTCGAAATCTAATTTTCTGTCGGTCATAAATTTAACAATACGTCCTTTTGCTGTATTTATTACGTTCCAACACTTATATCAATTTTAAACTGTCTTTTTTCATTTAGTTTTACAATAAAATTTCTCTAGATCTAAAGATCAGCTGTCGAAGGAAAGTTATGAATCTAGCCTAGATCTAGATCTAGCCTAGATCTAGGTCACTAGACTCAATGTAAATTCTAGATCTAGACTTAATGTAAATTCTACATCTAGAATCTATTCAGGCCTTAATACATCTAGAATCTATTTCAGGCCTTAATTATTTTATATAAATCTTTGTTTGGCTAATTTAAGATAAAATTTAATTTGAAAGTTACTAGATTCTACTACTAGACTTAGATCTAGATCTATGCGCGGAGACTCAAAAGTATAGTATAAAAATTCATTTGTGACGTCACGAGTAAATAGCTAAGTTTGTAGCGTAGTCCGCTCTCATGCGGGTGGTACAGGTTCTAGACCAATATGTCAATGATATTTTTTTTCAATTTTTTTTTTTTTTAGATGTGAATGATAAAGTTGCCTATCTGAACTTGGCAGGATACAGGGCAGGCGAAGTAGAGTTCATCTGTTTCTTTGTCCTAAGCATATGAAAGGATAGTGTGGTCAGAGACATGCTCGGCTGGAATCGTTTTTTAAACGATAAAAACATGTTGTCTGAGACTTGGCGGGACACTGGGCAGGTGAAGTAGAGTTGAGTAGGTCACATGTGACGTCAGTATATGAAGGGATAGTCCGAAATCGGTGTTTTCGGTGTTTTTAAAAGATAAGAAACATATTTTTGAATGTGGGGTCTGTTTTTGTGACGATAAGCAGAGTTTCTTCCAGGCATCTCTTCGAGGGGGCGAAACCCCCCCGAAAATTTTTTACCGCGCCCCCGAACGAAATGAAATTGTTATAATTTATATAGAAAATATATACTTTTAACAGTGTCCGCCCCCCCGAAGAAAGTTTACCGCCCCCCCCCCCCGAAAATTTTAAGTGCCCCCCCGGAGAAAAAAGTCTGGAAGAAACACTGACGATAAGTGACACTGCAGTAGCGTAGCGAGGAGGGGGGGGGGGAAGGGGAGGCGGGGGGGGGGGGGGAAGGGGAGGCGGGGGGGGGGGGAAGGGGAGGCGGGGGGAGGTGGAGGGGGGGCGGGGGGGACATATGTTGGGGCGCCAAAATGGTTTGGAAAAATAAATTGAAAGGTTGAGGGGGGTTCAAATCGAAAGTTTGAGTGGGGGGGGGGGGGGGGGTGCACATCAAAAGTTTGAGGGGGGGGGGGTTGAAAATCGAAATCTTGGGGGGGGGTTAAAATCGAAAAGTTTGTCCCCGGGCGCCGGGAAGGCTCGCTATGCCTCTGAGTGACAGACGTGATGTTTTTTTTATGGATGACTCCCGAAACCCACAGTTATCCAACGGATGACGGGTATTCTAGTATACTACTAAAACTCAAGTTTGTTTACATGTTTGAATATTTATTTTTTTGTTTGTTTTTTTGTTTATCTGATTGATTATTGTAAATAGTTAAACTCATCGTGGAGAGCTGTAAAATGGTATGTAGGTAGAGAACAATTTTTGTTTTAAGACAGACTGTTAATCACACATTTATTTAAAGACGTTAATTAATTTATTGATTTATTCATAGGTATATTAACCACATTTTTTAAAAAAGATTAGAACAACCACTAGACTCGACGAAACAGTAACGTCACAGTTTTTTGTTTACTTTTTAGTATAATAAAATGGCGGCGTCTATAGAAGAAGATAGTGTTCCCATTACAAAGTTTAACGCGTTCTAAAGCTAATTTTCTGTCGGCTATAACTTTAACAATACGTCCGTTTGCTGTATTTATTACGTTCCAACACTTAAAATCAATTTTCAACTGTCTTTTTCATTTAGTTTTACGATAAATTTCTCTAGATCTACAATCTGTCCAAGAAAGTTATTTATAGATCTAGAAATAGAATCTATGTCAAATCAAAGATTTATTAGTTATAATAACAATTCAAAAAAAAAAAAAACGAGACTTAAGCAAACCAGTCGTAGATCTAGAATATAGATAATTCTATCTAGATTTAGTTAATAATGAGTTTCTATATACTAAACTATTTTAGACCTTTATTATTTTGTATAAATCTTTGTTTCAACTATGCTAATTTTGAAATGCTTGATCCAGGGCCTATTTGCGTAGCTTAAGATTCATATGCGGCTTCGATACCGCTAATTTTGCTAAATTATAAACGTAAATTCTTAATATGGCTCAGTCGTAGATCTAAATTATAGATAATTCTATCTAGATTTAGATAATAATGATTTTCTATATACTAAACTATTTTAGACCTTTATTATTTTATATAAATCTTTGTTTGGAATATGCTAATTTTGAAATGCTCGATCCCGGGCCTATTAGCGTAGCTAATGATTAGATATTAGTTTTTCTTACTAAATCTAAAATTTACGCAATTTTCAATATAAACATGACCACTGAATAATAGACATCCATATTTAATCCATTAGGCACTAATTTTGAAGTTTTTAGTTCATTTTAAACTAAATTACTTAATTTAATATTTATTGACACTCACTGCCATGGCCAACACACCTCTCCATGACAACTCTTCTTAAGCTTGAACGTAAAGAAAACCACAAATCAGGTTAGACTTTTTAAGTGGCCATGCACCCAGAGTTCCTCACTAGTGATCTCAAATAGCGGTCACGTGGTTTTTAAAAAATAAAAATAAATTGGTTGTGATATGAGAGCCGATCTTATAAAAAAAGTGCCGACAATATTTGCTTTCTTTTTACATAGACTGATAGACTTAATAATGCTTTACTTATATGATCATTTTTGTACTTATATAGTTGATATTTTTCAAATTCTATTAATTTTAATGAAACCAACTTTTGAATTTAGCCTCCGTTCTCCAAACCAAATTTTAAAATGCTTTTCTGGCATATCTAACCCTGCCACCTATTGTTTGTTGTTATGACACGGAAATCCCGCCATTTTGCGCGTGGTAAACATTTTTAAATTTAATTAGTAGAAGGTCTCTGGAATTTGGCCAAAAAATCGCCGGAAGTCATGCGTCCGGTCCGGACGCCATATTGTTGTTAGCAACCGACCACGCCTCAAAGTTAGCGAGAAATACTATTAGATATAGATCTAGATCTAGCAAGAGTTACGCAAAAACTAAAGTTAAGACTTAAGCAAACGAGTCGTAGAATATAGATCTAGATAATTTTATCTAGATCTAGATAATTTCAAACCTTCATTATTTTATATAAATCTTTGTTTTGCTAATTAAAGATAAAATTTAATTTGAAAGTTACTACTACAATTCGCGTAAATCAGGTTGCATAAGGAGACTCAAAGTATTAAACTATAGTATAAAAAACATCTTTGACATCACGAGTTAATAGCTAAGTTGTTAGTGTACTCGGGTTGCATTCGGGTGGCACAGGTTCTAGACCAATACGTCAATGATAATTTTTTTTTCAATTTTTATTTTGATTTTTAGATGTAAATGATAAGTTGCCTATCTGAACTTGGCGGGATACAGGGCAGGTGAAGTAGAGTTAATCTGTTTATTTCTCCTAAGTAAATGAAGGGATTGTGTGGTCATAGACATGCTCGGCTGGAATCGTTTTTTTAAACGATAAAAACATGTTGTCTGAGACTTGGCGGGACACTGGGCAGGTGAAGTAGAGTTGAGTAGGTCACCTGTGACGTCAGTATATGAACGGATGGTCCGAAATCGGTGTTTTCGGTGTTTTTAAAAGATAAAAAACGTATTTTAGAATGTGGGGTCTGTTTTTTGTGACGATAAGTGATACTGCAGGAGCGTAGCGAGTGGGGGGGGGGGGAGTGGGGGGCGGGGGGGGGAGTGGGGGGCGGGGCGGGCCATATGTCCCCGGGCGCCGACCTTAGGGGGCGCCAAAATGGGTTGGAAAAATAAATTGAATGGTTGAGGGGGGTGCAAATCGAAAGTTTGAGGGGGGAGGTGCAATTCGAAATCTTGAGATGGGGGGGGGGGTGTACATCAAAAGTTTGAGGGGGGTGCAAATCGAAATCTTGCGGGGGGGGGGGGGTCAAATCGAAATGTTTGTCCCCGGGCACCGGGAAGGGTCGCTACGCCTCTGAGTGACAGACGTGATGTTTTTTATGGATGAACCCCGAAACCCACAGTTATCCAACGGATGACGGGTAGTCTAGTATACTACTGAAACTCAACTTTGTTTACATGTTTGAATATTTATTTGTTTGTTTTTTGTTTGTCTGATTGACTATTGTAAATGGTTCTACTCTATGTGGAGAGCTGTAAAATAGTATGTAGGTAGAGAACAATTTTTGTTTTCTGACAGACTGTTATTCACAAATTTATTTAAAGACGTTAATTAATTTATTGATTTATTCATAGGTAGATTAACCACAATAATTTTAAAGTTTTAGAACAATGGCTTAACTTTGACTGAATAGTGACGTTTGTTTGTTTGTTTTTCTGATTTGTTATTGGGGAGAATCTGCATTATGTATAGAGCTGTAAAATAGGATTTTGGGTGGTAAATATTATTCCTTCTTAAACACACTGTTAATTACAAACTAATTTAAAGAGGTTAATTAATTTATTGATATATTCATAGGTAGATTAACCACATTAATTGTAAAAGTTTAGAACAATGACTTTAGTAATAGTAAAAAGATTATATTGCTTTTTACAACAATGTTTTCAATTTTTTTTCTTAAGGCCTATATGTGAATGATAAGGTTGAATATCAGGACCTCGCGGGGCACAGGGCAGGTGAAGTAGAGTTCACCTGTTTCTATGTTCTCAGCATATGAAGGGATAGTGTGGTCAGAGCCATGCTCGGCCGGAATAGTTTGAGTCTGAGACTTGGCGCTACACTGGGCAGGTGAAGTAGAGTTTAGTAGAGTTTTTTAAATATAAAAAACCTCTTTTTGAATGTGGGGTCTGGTTATTTTGGGATGATAAGTGCTGACAGACGTAATGTCATTTATGGATGAACCCCGAAACCCACAGTTATCTAACTATATAACGGGTAGTCTAGTATTAAACTAAATGGCTCCAAAATTCTGATAGACACTGGCGTCGCTAGGTCGGGTGTCACCCGGTGCGGCACCTTATGGTGTCGCCCCCCCCCCCGAAAAAAATTATATATAACGTCTATATAGGCCTATATATAGTTGCAATTAGTGTCACCCCTTCCATTTTCGCCTAATGGGGTCAATTTGTGTACGCATCATATTAATCCACCAATTAATTCATGTCGAAAGGACATCGTTTTCATCGTAAATTATAATATTTTGGTGTCTTCCTCTCTCCGGTCGTTGATTATCAGTTATTCAAAATACTCAACGTAACCTTTTTTCTACCCTAAATGTTAAAGTTGGTGTTACACTCTCCGTCTATTAATGATAGTGATGTTTACGATGATTATCAATTTAGTAAACTATCCCTACGGTTGTGACGTGTACTGAACGATAGGTAGCAAGTTTACCCTGGGATTTGGAAGATAAACCTGATCTGAACCGACGAAAAGAGGCGAGTCGGTCATGTCTATCTTGTAGAGATATTATCTACAAAAAATTGACACATTTTATTGAGGTAAGTGACCTAAACATACTTACTGGGAACTAGAAATAAATATTTTTTTAAACTTCAAATATTTTTTTAACACCATACTCCAATTCGATAAAAAGCAATATTTTCTTTAAAGTTCAAAACATTAAACGTGAAAACGTGGGTCCATTTCTTCTGATTGGGAAGGAGAGGTACGGATACTGGACTTAGAATATGTTCTTTCATCTTGGAGAAGACGGTCGATAAATGGTTCTTCAAAAAATCGTCTTCTCCTGACCTTCAAGATAGTTAACCTTGTCCAGATAATCATGTCGAGTTCATGCCAAATTTTTTTTACCATTTTCTTAAAATATCAGTAAAGATAAAAGTAGTATTTAAAATGTATTATTGAAAGTGATATTTCAAACTGGCGCATACAATTGCTTGAATAAATGTTATAATTAAAGCAAGACCTAGCTGCAGCAAAACAAACCTTAAAGATAGAATTAACAAACTAACCACATCTAATGCCGTTTAGCTCTTGAATCGTCATTGCCAATTTGGTTAATTAATTGTATTTTAGCAAAACTGTAGAAAAAATTATACAAAATTATAACGTTAAAAAAAAGTCAGAATAAGTATGGTAAAGCCGATTTAATGTTGTTTTATTTTTATTCAGAACTGGTGGTTTGTGTTCAGCCCTAATAACACAAGAGTTGTAGTAATTACAATTTACTGCTATTTAGAGTTTTACATTCACATTTTCATCATTGAACACTACAAGTAAAATATTTTTCGATAATATTAAAATTTAAGTTTAAACTTTGGAGTATACTCAACACGTTCAAAAATTACTTAATTACATCATTTGTGCCCCATACATATCACATTCAATAACTGAATTACAATTTCATTTACTCTAATTTTGTATGAAAGGTTTACATATTCATCCTCAGTCAATAAAATTAATCCGATTTTTTTTTTAAAAACCCGGCCATATGAGGCTTGAAAGTTGGGGACAGCAACCTACCTAGGAGAGATAACTCCAAACCCAAACAACTGCTGCCTTGTAGTTTGTTCTTGGTTGGACAAAACTATGGAAGCTAATGCAAAAAGAAAAGCAGCGGACATTGAAGTCAACGGCCTATAGGTTGACAAGTAGTATTCAAATGTGTTGGAAGAAATCTTCTTCAATATTAAAATTAAGTACGAAGAATTCTAACCCGTAAAGCTATTTGATAAATGTTGTAATTGTTTCTTCTCAGGAAATAGACGATAAATTTAACTCGTATATTAAAACGCTAGCACCGACAAATCACATCAGGCAGGACGCTGACTAAAACAAAGTGTCCTCAGTTTAATGAACCACACGGCAAAGAGCGTCCACGCCATCTTCTAAGTAAAAAAAAGAGTAAAAGTGCAATTAAACGCAGGATCGAATACCAAACCTACCCAAGACGTTGCTGTGAAATTCGATTAAACGGAGAAGACGATCGAATCAATAACAGGATCCCAAAGCTTATCTTTCTGTCCGTCTTCTAACCTGTGCGTGACGTCACTTCCTCTTCACTAAAAGTGCATGATTTACAGACCTCGTTGTTCTCGTCTAAACTCTGAATCTTTTTTTTTCTATTGAATACAAAGGAAACGCTTTTTCAGAGTCCCTCAATACAAATGACGCAGGCAGGTAAAGTGGAGGAACGAGAGCAACGCGTGGACGCTAATATGTGTGTGTCTATATATATATATATATATATATATATATATATATATATATATATATATATATATATATATATATATATATATATATATATATATATATATATCGGGCGTGACTACAATTACGAAAATGTTGACCTGGTGGTTATACAACTATCCCTTGTAGAATTTATTGCCAGTGCCCTTAAGTTTCTGGCACTTGCGTAGGCAGATTATTTTATTCAGGGTGGGAGGGAGGATTAAAATACTTTTTACTATATATATATATATATATATATATATATATATATATATATATATATATATATATAAATATATATATATATATATATATATATATATATATATAAAAATATATATATATATATATATATATATATATATATATATATAAATATATATATATATATATATATATATATATATATATATATATATATATATATATATATATATATATATATATATATATATATATATATATATATATATATATATATATATATATTGTAAAAAGTATTTTAATCCTCCCTCCCACCCTGAATAAAATAATCTGCCTACGCAAGTGCCAGAAACTTAAGGGCACCGGCAATAAATTCTACAAGGGATAGTTGTATAACCGCCAGGTCAACATTTTCGTAATTGTAGTCACGCCCGATTCAAACGAAAACCAATTAACTATTTAAGTTCGAAAACTGAGTACAAACCCACTAAGCTTACATGTTTTATTGTTGGGTAGTTGTAGATAGACGTAACCATATATTTATCCGATTGTTGCATGTAACTTTTTGTTTAGTCAAAACTGTTTTTGTATATCTCGCTGATATTACTGCAGCCCTTTTATACTTTCTCGTATATACGAAGTATAGAGAAAGTATTGTAATCGTGCAAAAAAAAAATCGAGATTTTTACAGATCTCGACGTTTTACACCTCACTGATACGGAAAAACTTAATTTTGCAATCTTGTCCGTATGTCTGTGTGTGTGTGTGTCTGTGTGTCTGTGTGTCCGTGTGTAAACACGATAACTTGAGTACCGTTACAGCTAGGTTGATGAAATTTCATATGTATAAGTATTTTATCAAAATCGTAGATCCGTATCAACTTTTGAGCGATTTCCGATAACCGGAAGTGGTACTTTTCCTACTTTGAATTTTTCAAAAGCCTATAACTTGAGTACTATTTCAGATAGATAAATGAAATTTCACATGTAAGTAAAAGATCTAATTCTCTACCTTCTGTAAAATTTTGAGTAATTTCCGTTGAATGGAAGTAGTAATTTACGCTACATCCGATTTCTCAAAAAACTAATGTAAATTTTAAAAGTACTAATAATATTGCGCACTATTATGCGCTTTTTTATTTGGCGTTCACTTGAAGTGCAATTAATTTGTCTACGAGATTTTATTCTATTTTTAAAACTTTAAGTATTTAAAATGGATTAAAAATCATGTCTATAGCCCGAGTTCCCATCCCCTGTTATTTTATATAAGAATATTCGAGAAAGTTTAGGGGAGATCACTCCCGGTTTATTTAAAAATAATTCTGTCTATACTCAAAACTGGTTTTGTGCATAAGTGCAGTTTTAACATTACTAACTGACATTTAATTATTCTCACAATTATATTTAGATCGTAAAGCTGGTACATGCATTTATCGGTTTTGATACTTTCAATTCGTTTATGCTCAGTTTCTTCCAGGCATTTTACCGCCCCCCCCCCCCCCGAAGAAAGTCTACCGCCCCCCCCCCCCCCCCCGAAAATTTCATGTGCCCTCCCGGAGAAAAAAAAGTCTGGAAGAAGCACCGTTCATGCTGAGCATTACGAAATATCTGAATGAAGTTTATCAACACGACTCAGGACCTATAGGACTGTGTTTACTTCTGTTAAATTTTGTCTTGTTATAAAATTATTAGTTATGACATTAAAATATTACAAAATCCTCTAAACACCACCTACCCTTGGGGCACCTTCTTGTGATGGTACAAGATAAATTAAATCTTTTCATTGCATTCAAGTTTTGTGCTCCGCTCTTTAATCACTACATTTGTGTTGATTGCTTCGTCTGTAGAGCTTTATCGCAAGGGCAAAAAGTTTTTTTATGTATGCCATAAGGTGAAATCAATGATCCAGGTAATAATTGATCTGGGTCTAAGACGCTTCTTACAAATGGTGAACTTGTTTCTATACAAGATTCTATGAAAATAGAAACATAAAACAAAAGCTTAGGGATTAGATAAGTACATTCGGGAGAAAAAAACCCACATAAATTGCGCTTAGAAGATGTAGGGTACGGGTCATAGTGGTAATACTGGAGAATGGAGTTTAGAAAGTAGACGTTAGCTTAAGCTGTTGTTTACATACCCATGTACTGTTTCCATGGTAACGAAGATTGACGGGAAGTACGGGCATGGGGCGACTAAAATGGAAGTGAAATTAGGACAAATTGGCCATTTCCTTTTTTTTTTTTTAACTGGTGAAATCCTTTAAGTATTAAAATGTTCTTAAAACATAAGCCGCGCGGATAAATGTTAATTTTTTAATACTTGGTAAAACTGTTTTACGTTTACTGAACAATTGAATAATGTTGATAGGGTTGGCTATTAAAACAAACACATTTCTTAACATAAAATAGAAAGTAAAAACACAATTCTTATTGCACTGAACGCTCTCATTCAGTCACGGATTCATTAAATAAATTAGCATTGCTCTGTGCTGAAGCTCGCTGAATTCCTCCCATGATTAATAACACTTTGCCTAATCGATGTGCATGCTTCTTTTCTCCATCTGTGTCTAATTATAGCTTCATTCGCTTCATTAGCAGTAGAGACCAATAACCTTTTGAACCCACCCCTCCACCTCGTTCAAATTATGTTCATCTTTGAACTGTGTAGTAAACACTACCGATAAAGTGTGTAGTTAGAGCGATACATTAGTTACAGCCTCGAAACAACTTGGATTTTATACTCTGTGTACGCTTTCCAAAATGCGACTGTTCAACAGCAGAAAAACTAATAACAGCAAAGTTCAGACTTTCATTAACGGATGCCTCCGACGCATATTGAACATCAGGTGAACCACACGGGTCACACCCATCCAGTAAGGTCTGCGCCTATAGTCACTAACACAGTCCGAACTAAAAATACACGATTTTACTTATTTGACCCTTAAAGCATTAACACTTAACCAGTGTCTCCCGGTGTGGCACTTAATGGTGTCACCCCCAGAGGCGTAGCGACCATTCCCGGCGCCCGGGGACAAACTTTCAATTTGGCGCCCCTCTCGGGAGCAAATTTTCAATTTGCAACCCCCCCCAAAACTTTCGATTTGCACCCCCCCCCCCCTAAACTTGCACCCCTCCCCTAGCCCTCCTCCCATCGCTACGCCTCTGGTCACCTCCAAGAGGCGTAGCGATCCTTCCCGGGGACTAATTTTGAATTGCAACCCCCACCCCAAACTTTCAATTTGCAACCACCCCTTCAAACTTTCGATTTGCAAACCCCCCCTCCCCCCTCAAACTTTCGATTTGCACCCCCCCCCCCACTCACACTTTTCTCTATATGTTTTGCTTTTATTTGCCTTGGTGGCACCCCCCTAAATAGTGTCACCCGGTGCGGTCTACACCCCCCCTCTCGCTACGCCTCTGCACTTAAATTAAATCTTGAATTTAAAGAACTAATAACTATAAATCTCTAAAACGTATTTGTAATAATTGCTTTGAAACGCTATATCTTTTGAAATTCCACAAAAAAATTATACTTCTGAATATGGAAATCGTAATTCTACCTATATTTTTTTTTGCTTTCGGACTTTCTACACTAAACGTAACGGGTTTTTCCGACGATCAAAATAGATTTCATAACCTTGAGATAAGATCAAAGTAAGCATTTTAAGAATCCCAACATTTTTATTTAAAAAGGGAATGAATACACGGTAGAAAAAAGGTCAATATTTATATATAGGTCTAATTAAAGCAAAATACATAAATAAATGTTTTTTTTTTGGAATTGAACAACAATTCGAATTAAATTGATATTGTTGAAATGAAAATAAAAACATAATATGGAATCTATTAAATTCTTCTATGAGATAAACGAGTATACAAGACCGCAGGAACAAGCCCAAGCGTGCACTGTCCCGCCGGTCTTACTGGGAAAATCCCGTGTACCCCCAGGAAAAATCCCGTGTACCCCAGGAAAAATCCCGTGTGCCCCCAAAGAAATATCCCGTGCGCCCCCAAGAAAAATCCCGTGTACCCCCAAGAAAAATCCCGTGCACCCCCAAGAAAAATCCCATGCGCCCCCAAGAAAAATCCCATTTGGGCCCTGGACCGGTGTTATAATATTTATATTTTTGTTTCAATTTTTAAAATGATGGTTCTTGCAATTTTCCCATTTTTCCTTTCTTCATTACAAAGCGTAAATACGTGTATACCACAATAAATTAAATTAACCATAGTGAATAAGCCTATCATCATCTTATTTTCCAGTTCAACCCAATAACAAAGAGAATGCACCACTAAGCTTATTAAATGTGTTATTTTGGAAAATAATACTTTCCCTATTCGAACCTTACGGTCCATAGAGCAAGTGAAGTTGAGTTCACCTGTTTCTGTGATCTCTGCATTTAAAGAGTGGTCGACACTATGCCCAGCCGCCTTTACTTTCCGTAAGTTGAGTTTGGAACCCATCAGAGCTGGGTAGAGGCAGGGACGTTCTACTGACTTGAACGCAGAATCGAACTCGAAGCTTACAAGCTAGCTGTCTAGCACTCTACTACTAAGCCACACTGTCCCACTTTGGAAAAAAATGAGAACTATCAAAATCTGCTTATCAAGCAATAAGTCAAATGTAACAGATTTATCTCTACAAGTCCTAGGAAGAAATTAAGTACAGTTCTTTTAATAGCTTAAAACCCCGCAAACTCCAAACGGTCTTGAATAACTCTAATTGTTGCGTTGTCGATCGCAAGCCTTCGTATCAGCGTCAGTTCCTTATAAAATATTTAGAACAGAATAGGAGTTTTAATTAAATCATAGACGATATTTCTCTCATAACATACAATTAATAAATAAGTGTAAATGTATAACCAGTTAATGAATATAAACAAATCAAGTTTTGGAATATTCAGTATCAGATTTAAGGTTAACTTTATAATTATCAAGTTGAGGGCTAGTGTCAGATTTTCACAAAAGACGTGAAAGGTATTTAAATGCAGTGCTAGTGTCAATATATCAGTGCAGGTATATCAAAATAGGAATCTTAATCCTGGCATGCTGCTTGTGACAAATACGTAATGAACATGATGGTTGAGTAGAGGATAGTTTAGTTATTATTCTAGGCATTCAGAGTACGAACCCAGTTCAAACTATGTCTAAGCATCACAATCTGTTATTGTTTGCGTGTAAGTTCCTGAAACCAACTAATTTCACCTGTTGTGTGTTTCTTTCTGAATCCAGAGCTAACTATCGTTGTTAGAGCGTCAGGAAAATATCGACTTCGCGATTATATAATCGATTATCATACAACTGTCTATAGAAGAAAATTCGAAATCCCCTTGGTTTCGTCTAGATCACAGTGACATAGTGTGAACATACGGGCACTTATTGAATTAAATAAAACGTTGAGCTTAGAATAATGATAAACATCGACCCACTTATGCCATCCATTTTCTTGAGTACCTATGTCACATTGACACGTTAGGTACGACGATACTTAATGGATGAGATTAACAATTTTGAACCACCCACATTAGTCGCCTGTCTTTATACATATGTCACAGTGATACTTTGAAGTACAACAATAATTAATGGATGAGATTAACAGTTTTGTCAGTGAGCGACCTACATCTGTCTTCCATCCGTGTATGTACTAATGTCACATTGACAGGTTGAAGTACACAAGTACGTTGTGCATGAGATTAACAATTTTGAGCTACCTACATAGGTCGCCTGTATTTATACATATGTCACAGTGACATCTTGAAGTACATCAGTACTCACGGCATGATATTAACAATTTTGAGAGACCTACATCAGTCGCATGTCTGTCTTTGTACCCTTGTCACGGTGACATGTTGAAGTACAGCAGTACTTAATGTGTATGAGAAAAACAATTGTGTCCATGAACGACCGACATCAGTGGTCAGTCTAATTCATCATTAGTTGAGGTAATCAGGACAACCTATAGAATCATAAATATCAAACATCAATGCCAAATTATATTTTCAAAGCTTAATTATAATATTTTGATGCTTCAATAAGTTTAATAAATACAAATTTTTTTACTGACTAATAATGTTCCAATATATTGTGGGATATTCCTTTGAGTTATTTTGTCTGAGATATTTTGTCCATAATATTTTTCATCCTGATATATTTTGTCCTAAATATCATTACTCTGATAAAAAGTATCCTTGATATAAATTATCCTGGGACATTTTGTCATTGAAAATATATAAACTCAGATTGTTTTGTCGATTATATTATTTATACTTATATATTTTGTCCATGATACAATTTATCCTGATACCATCGGTCGTGAAATATTTTTCTGAGTCATTTTTTTTTCTGAGATATTTTTTGAGATATTTTGTACTAAGATATTTTGTCATTAAACTAAATCAAGATTTTGTGTGTAAATTAAAATATTTTAAACCAGAAATAAAACAAGCTATCGAGATGTCTGTAAGCATGCTGAACGCACTGAATAAAAACTACGAACAGGGATTTATTGGCAAGCATTGTTAATGAAACAACAAAGTAAACATAGAGAATGATTACAACGCGAAGGTAGATATAAGTACATAATACAAGTCTGAGTACAGACGGATCAATCTAAGCCAGAAGAGAATCTGGCCACTATTAGGTCAGTGTAAACACTTTGGCCAGCTTGACTTGACTTGACTTAGTCCTCTTTGCTCCTTATGGAGCATAGGGCCTCCACCATTTCCTTCCATTTCTTCGTATCCTCGGCTATTAATTTTGACATCTCACAAGACATCCCTGTTGGCTTCAGTTCTTTAAGAAGACTCCGCCTCCAGGTCTGTCTTGGGCGCCCTCTCTTCCGCTTTCCCTGGGGGTTCCACTCAAGCGCTTGGCGTGTAACATTTGTGTGAGCCTTTCGCAGTGTGTGACCCACCCAGCGCCACTTCCTCCTTCTTATTTGCACACACATAGGCTCCTGCCTAGCTTTCCTCCATAGTTACAAGTTCGGCACTTTGTCCTGCCATCTCAGTTTCAGTATCTGTCTAAGGCTTCTATTCCTGAAGGTCTGTATTTTTGCTGTGCTTGCCTTGGAGACTCTCCAAGTCTCTGCTCCATACAGCCGAACTGCCTTGACATTAGAGTTAAATATCCTAATTTTTGTGGTAATGGAGATGGCCGAACTTTTCCATATTCGTCGCAGGACTGTGAAAGCGCAGCGGGCTCTATTAACTCTAGCGCGTATGTCCTCCTCTGTGCCTCCCGTTTTGCTAATCTTGATGCCAAGGTAGACAAACTCTTGCACATCATTTACAGATCAATTTACAGCCAGAAGAGATTCCTCACGGCACTGGCCACTATCAGGTCAGTGTAAACACTTTGGCCAGCTAAGTCCACACAAATGAAACGATACTGACCTACCATTTGTATCTTGTATTGCATCTAGGATTGTCTTATTATTTTTTTTTTATTTTTAAAGTATAAAAAAATTGTAGATAAAAATTTGTGTGGGATGTGATGAGTTTGAGTACACTGGAGTAGTGTTAATAATGTATTTATTTATTCCAGACTGGATTTTTTTATAGTTTCAGTTGTTGATTAACTTAAATTGTGACCATAAATGCTGATTGACTTTAAGTAAAAAGCATGATTAACTATTTTGATAACAATACTTATTTTAAAAACCCACATAGATTTGTTTTATTTTTTAATGGCCTTCACTTGCTGCGATTTATTTGAATACTTGTGTGCATTGCCGTTTATCTTGCTTTTTTTCTGTATTGGTATAATAGTAAAAAAAAAAGAGTATAAAGCTGTAGGAATACTTCCAATACATTTCGTGACCCTGGATATTACTTTTTCTATTGTAGCTTTTAAATGAAAATATAATGATTTTTATAATTTTGTTCAATTTATCTTATTTTTAAAATTATAAATGTCGTAATTAAACTTGCGTTATCGAGTTAAAAATAAACGATGATGAAAATATTTCTAGAAATAATTTTTTTTTACGACAAGAAAACTGACTTGGTGAACGAGAGCCTATCTCTCTTGTTTCGGCGTTTAGTTTCTGATGGAGTTCCATAAGGTTAAGCTTGTTTCTACCGTCTTGTAGCAGGCTGATGTCCCACCAACTTTTACCTCTCTCTGTTAACCTGAGATTTAGACGAACCGTTAACAAGATGTCGCATTTAAAGACGACACTTGATCATGTTTTTTTTATTTATTTTTTTACATTTTTGATATGAATTTTGTTGTTTTATCAAATTTAAATAATTACGTTTTTACATTCCTATCATTTTACAAGCTTTTATTTAACTTGCTTCCTCCGTCTGTCGACAGTCCGTCTTTCGGTCGTCATGGATCGAAACGGGCGAGCGAGATTTCGGGCACTTTTAACTGACAGATTAGTTATTTAAATAGTAATGTATTATTATATATTTGAAAAACATTATTTATTTTCTACTTTTTAGTGCATTGTTAGTTTTCTACTTATTAGAAACAAGTCTGCGTATTCTTCCATTGTTTATTCGATTAATAACATCCATATTCAATATAGGTTAATAAGTGATGAATCGTAATTTTCTAATTACAGCTACTAAAGTTAAAAAAAAACAGTATTTCAAGACAGAAACTATTTGAGATCTAAATTTCGGCCACATTTCGATCTTTGAACGTGTTCTAGGCCATTTCTTTGGCTATTTACTATTTAAATGGAGCAAAGTGTAATTTTAGAGGTTTAGCAATCTATAACAGTATATTTTGTGTAGTGGCAAAGCAAAGAAATTATAAAACGTGAAATAGTTTGTATTTATTTATTTTTTAATTTTTAATTTATTTATTATCCCACTGACCCGCACCGTCTGACCCCCCCCCCTCCCCCACCAACCACCCTCGTCCAATACATCTTAAACACAAAATCAAATACACGGCGAATAAAATCTCGCGCAATAAAATGCTGCATCTGTGCACCTAGGCCGCACGTGCGTATCCTTGACCTTGCTATCTTATTGCAGTCTTGTCATCACTGAGCCTTCGTCTGTTTATTACCGCACTGATCGAAAAAGGATTTTTTTCATCCTAATAAAACGAGTGTGTCTATAGATGCATGCATGCTGTAAAGTTTCCTCTGTGACGTCTTATTTTAACTAGGTGCCATTACACATTTCATAAAAACAATCATAAATATAGTGCAATTTTCACAAAGTTTTTAAGATTATTTTTTTTTGGTAAAAAACTATTAAAGTTTATACGTTAAGTTTTTTTTTTTTTTGAATATGTAGATTTAATTTTTACAATGTAGGTACATTTCAACAAACAATAAATACTATGAGCATGAAGGACAGTTATGACTTGTCTTTAACTGCTAACTGGGATTCCACTTGCTTTAGTTGAGAGATATCATCTGACCTGTAAACACGAATATGGATGGCTGAGTTGCTTCTGATAGCAGTTTTCATGTCTCTGTCGTCAGATTCTGGAATATAATCATCTACAAGGTCAACTGTGGATGTCTGAACACACACCTGTACTGTGCCTAGTCCTTTTGATTTAAGCTGCAGTGTCAAGTTAATGGCTCTATTGACAGCTTTACCTAAACCGTGAATTATAACTTCATTCCCAGAGTCCAGGAGCTCTTGGCATTTGTTCTCTTGAGCTTTGAAGTTAGTTTTATCTGATATGTAAACATCATTAGGCCTTTGAGGTAAAAATTACGTTTATCTAAATCTACATCCAGATCTTTGTTTTAATAATCGACATTTAATAAAGTACTTAAACTAAATTTAAAATTACTTCGTACTTAGCTAGCTTGTAAGTTTATACGTTAAGTCAGGGTTCGGCAACCTTTTGAAGCGGAAGAGCCAAAAGTTACAATTTTCAAAATTTCCCTGGTTTTAAAGAGCGACTAGCACTTTTTTATTTCAAATATTTTATTTTTTAATTAAGATTATTAGTATTTGTTCAAGGAGCTGGAGAGCCGCATCTTGATATCAAAAGAGCCGCATGCGGCTCGCGAGCCGCAGGTTGCCGACCCCTGAACTACACAACAGCTAAATAAAAAATACGACACTTTAGCACTTCGATACTTTATACTTACGAAACCATATCAGCAACAGCCTTCCGCCGCTACTCCCAAATCTAAACGAGACATCAAAACTTACCAAACAAGTACAATACTTTGAACACCCCGTCATTACAAACTCTATACACCAGGACATATTTCTAATTCAAAGTCAGAGAAAACGAGACTTACACGCCCTATTAAAATGTTCGAAATTTAAATTAGGAACTTATTTAATCGTTTTTTTTTACTTCTGTTATGTGATACGAAATTAAAAAGGCAAAGTGACTGGTAAAAAGAGCCTCCCCCACCCCCAGGTCCACACTTACCAGGTATTCCAGCTCGCCCTCTGTGATTTCGTCTTACCCCCACCCCCCCTCCCCCACCCCCAGGTCCACACTTACCAGGTGTTCTAGCTACCCCTCTGTGATTTCGTCTCACCCCTCCCCCTTCCCCCACCCCCAGGTCCACACTTACCAGGTGTTCTAGCTACCCCTCTGTGATTTCGTCTCACCCCCTCCCCCCACTTCCCCCACCCCCAGGTCCACACTTACCAGGTGTTCTAGCAACCCCTCTGTGATTTCGTCTCACCCCCCTCCCCCACCCCCACCCCCAGGTCCACACTTACCAGGTGTTCTAGCTCGCCCTCTGTGATTTCGTCTCACCCCCCACCCTCACCCCCTCCTCCACCCCCAGGTCCACACTTACCAGGTGTTCCAGCTACCCCTCTGTGATTTCGTCTCACCCCCACCCCCACTTCCCCAGGTCCACACTTACCAGGTGTTCCAGCTACCCCTCTGTGATTTCGTCTTACCCCCACCCCCCTTTACCCCACCCCCAGGTCCACACTTACCAGGTGTTCCAGCTACCCCTCTGTGATTTCGTCTCACCCCCCCTCCCCCACCCCCAGGTCCACACTTACCAGGTGTTCCAGCTACCCCTCTGTGATTTCGTCTTACCCCCACCCCCCCTTTACCCCACCCCCAGGTCCACACTTACCAGGTGTTCTAGCTACCCCTCTGTGATTTCGTCTCACCCCCCCTCCCCCACCCCCAGGTCCACACTTACCAGGTGTTCCAGCTACCCCTCTGTGATTTCGTCTCACCCCCCCTCCCCCACCCCCAGGTCCACACTTACCAGGTGTTCCAGCTACCCCTCTGTGATTTCGTCTTACCCCCACCCCCCTTTACCCCACCCCCAGGTCCACACTTACCAGGTGTTCCAGCTCGCACTCTGTGATTTTGTTGCCGCCGTGACCGTGATGCTGCCCTACCACATCAACCTCTACAGCGACGTGTGGCACTTTGGCAACACGGCGTGCATGGTCGTCAGCTACATGTACTTTCTCTGTGCTATCGAGAGCTGCATCTTGACCCTCATTATAAGGTAATTCAGGTTAGTGATTACGGCCTGTGGGTCATGTATTTTAGTCATAGGGCTACTCTAACCTTGACCTTTGTATTTACAATTTTATCCTAGATCCCACGTTGTAATGACCTTGGCATCCCACGTTTTAGCTGTGGTAGCCTAACATTGACCCTTGTTGTTTGAGTCTAAACCTTGCCCTTATCTTGACCCTCGTAGTTCCAACCGTAAGCTTGACCCTGATAGTGCCAGCCCAAACCTAAACCCTCGTTGCTCCAGCCATGGTACCCTAACCTTGGACCTTGTTGCTCTAGCCCTAATCTTGACCTACGTCGTCCCAACCCTAACCTTGATCCTCGTCGTCCCAGTTCTCACCTTGACCCTCGTCTCAGTCCTAACCTTGACCCCCACGTCCAAGCCCTAGCCTTACCCGCGTTATCCCAGTCCTAACCTTGACCTTCGTCTCAGTCCTAACCTTGACCCCCTCGTCCAAGCCCTAGCCTTACCCGCGTTATCCCAGTCCTAACCTTGACCCCATCGTCCCTACCCTAACCTTGACCCTTGTCGTCCCAACCCTAACCTTGACCCTCGTCGTCCCAGCCCTAACCTTGACCCCGTCGTCCCAGCCCTAAACTTGACCCTCTTCGTCCCAGCCCTAACCTTGACCCTCTTTGTCCCGGCCCTAACCTTGACCCTCGTCGTTCCAGCATCGACCGCCTGATGCTGTACATCGTGGGCTCCAAGTACTGACACATGTACAGCATCTCCAGCGCAGTGCTCACCACCCTCATCTCCTGGTGCGTCGTCGTCTTCTTCACCAGCGTCACGGCCGAGCAGAACAGCAAGTTTGTCGGCATCGAGAGGGAGAACACCTTCGTCCAGCACTGCATCCCTGCCGCGGAGGCTGAACTCCCGGGAGCTAAACTCATCCATGTAAGAATTTTTAGCTCTTTGGTGCATTGACTCCGGGGTAATTCCTTTGATGTAACCAGTCGCTGTTTAGAATTTTTCTGAATACGTAATACAAGATGGAGAATATTCTCCTTAAGGAATTAGAACGAAAACTGTTTTTTTTTTTATAAATACTTGGTAGTAAATTAACACAAACAAAATAAGCGAGTTTAATGGGAGCGGTGTATTCGCATAATACTTACATAAAATCTGTAATTTTGATCAAGGGCTAGAACAGCTAGAGGTTGGTATAGAACAGGGGTCGGCAACCTTTTGAAGCGGAAGAGCCAAAAGTTACAATTTTCAAAATTTCCCTGGTTTTAAAGAGCCACTAACATTTTTTTTTTATTTCAAACATTTTTTTTTATTAAGATTATTAGTATTTGTTCAAGGAGCTGGAGAGCCGCATCTTGATATCAAAAGAGCCGCATGCGGCTCGCGAGCCGCAGGTTGCCGACCCCTGCGTTAAGTGATTTTGGAAATAAGTGAAGAATTCCCAGCAAAAAAATTAAATGACTTTATTTACTATTAGTTATTATTGAAATAATATTTTTCATGCTTTTAATGTTTATTAAAAATCCTTTATTAAATTATTTTTATAAAGTTGTTTTTAATTTCTTATTATGCAAATGTAAAAATCTAATCAAAAATATGACACCATCTATAACTAGATAGGAAATACAAATATATGTAAAATGTCATTGATCCTTTTGTTTTGTAAAACGAATCTTTGTCTTAGCTATTACTTCCCCTTAGGACGAACTGAACTGGGTTTTTTTATACATTGTGTTATCAAAATGTTTACTTAAAAATCGCATTAATAAGTTTTGTCTAAATTTGTCCTGATATATCGTCTCTGAAATATTTTATCCTTCAGACGCAATACTTTGAAGATATATTTTTTAAAATGATTTGATGTAATACGTCTCTGTAATATTTTGTAGTAAATTGTATAGCCACTCTGAGCTTAGGTCTTCATATCCGGTTCAAGGACTTTATATCTTGGTCAAGGTCTTCATTTCTGGTTCAAGGACTTTATATCTTGGTCAAGGTCTTCATATCTGGTTCAAGGACTTTATATCTTGGTCAAGGTCTTCATATCTGGTTCAAGGACTTTATATCTTGGTGAAGGTCTTCATATCTGGTTCAAGGACTTTATATCTTGGTCAAGGTCTTCATATCTGGTTCAAGGACTTTATATCTTGGTCAAGGTCTTCATATCTGGTTCAAGGACTTTATATCTTGGTCAAGGTCTTCATATCTGGTTCAAGGACTTTATATCTTGATCAAGGTCTTCATATCTGGTTCAAGGACTTTATATCTTGGTCAAGGTCTTCATATCTGGTTCAAGGACTTTATATCTTGGTCAAGGTCTTCGTATCTGGGCCAAGATCTTCATAGATCAGTCGTCCGACGTACTAAATAAAAGCGAAGATGTATTTAATTACATTAATGATTGCTTTCTAAGGTGTTCTTTTATACTACATATATTGTAGCCCTATTTTAGATTTTATCAGATATTCTAGCCCCTCTAAAACCCTATAACATATTGTAGCCCCTCTACCACGATGTCAGATATATTGTAGCCCCACTTTAGATTTTATCAGATATTGTAGCCCCTCTAAGACCCTATAAGATATATATTGTAGCCCCACTTTAGATTTTATCAGATATTGTAGCCCCTCTAAAACCTTATAAGATATTGTAGCCCCTCTAAAACCCTATCAGATATTGTAGCCCCTCTACCACAATTTCAGATATTGTAGCCCCACTTTAGATTTTATCAGATATTGTAGCCCCTCTAAAACCTTATAAGATATTGTAGCCCCTCTGAGACCTTATCATATATTGTAGACCCACTAAGCCCCTATAAGATATTGTAGCCCCTCTGAGACCATATAATATATTGTAGCCCCTCGAAGACCCTATCAGATATTGTAGCCCCTCTAAAACCATATAATATATTGTAAACCCTCTAAGACCCAATAACATTGTACCCCCTCTAAGACCCAATAGCATTGTAGCCCCTAAAATACCTTATCGAACAGGATTAGCCCGGACTAAGCCCCATGACTGGATGAATCTGTTCAAATCCCAGTCTGAAGGGCCCAATACTCAGCCCTCTATTTGCTGAAATCACTCGATACAGAAGCCCCAAGTTGATTCACGCACATCGTAGCCATATGGGTGGTCTCCCCTTAGATATTGGTGCGGCTGCGTTTTATTTTAATCTATTGATGTTTTAACTTTCAAACAACATGCTGGAATGTTTTTGTTTGTTGAGATGTAGAAGAATTGTCAGTAAGAAAATGAAGTATAATGTGCATCTTTATATAAGATTGTCGATATACGTTTAATATTTCTAGTTCAATATCCTTGCATAGATATTAACTGATTTATTGTGTGTGTTTCTATAATAAATGGCCATTCTATTTGACTTTGGTTGTTATAGTGCTTCGACAAGCTACATAATACATCTGTTTGATTTCTGCTATACAACAACTTCCTCAGCAAAAATATATTTGGTTAGTCTCTTCTATATCGTATAACTTACTTGACCTTTAGTTAATATCAGGTGTGTGGATCAATTAGTGTTTCGTGTCTAAGCTTACCAGTCTAGTCAAAAGACACGATGATGAAACAGTTACAGGGTCATGGGTGTATGATAAGTCTTGTCATTAACAGGAAACGTGTGTATGATAAGTTCGGTCATTAACAGGAAACATGTGTGTATAAGTTCGGTGATTAACAGGAAACATGTGTGTATGATAAGTCTGGTCATTAACGTGTGTGTATGATAAGTCTAGTCATTAACGTGTGTGTATGATAAGTCTGGTCAATAACGTGTGTGTATGATAAGTCTAGTCAACAACGTGTGTGTATGATAAGTCTGGTCAATAACGTGTGTGTATGATAAGTCTGGTCATTAACGTGTGTGTATGATAAGTCTGACCATTAACGTGTGTGTATGATAAGTCTGACCATTAACGTGTGTGTATGATAAGTCTGACCATTAACGTGTGTGTATGATAAGTCTGACCATTAACGTGTGTGTATGATAAGTCTGACCATTAACGTGTGTGTATGATAAGTCTGACCATTAACGTGTGTGTATGATAAGTCTGACCATTAACGTGTGTGTATGATAAGTCTAGTCATTAACGTGTGTGTATGATAAGTCTGACCATTAACGTGTGTGTATGATAAGTCTGACCATTAACGTGTGTGTATGATAAGTCTGGTAATTAACGTGTGTGTATGATAAGTCTGGTCAATAACGTGTGTGTATGATAAGTCTGGTAATTAGCGTGTGTGTATGATAAGTCTGACCATTAACAGGAAACAGATAGTGGTAAGTGCATGTAGGGAAGTCACATAAATCGATAGAAGCAGACACGCGATCGTTACGTCAGAAATACAAGCATGGCGTACACATAAACACAACATGGGGACTATTATGTCAGACACGGAGGCATGACATTCACATAAACATACATAACATACATAGCAATTATATTATAAACGTAGGGATCAATGAGAAGTTCGTAATGTTGGAAATATAAAAGCAATAAAGCATGTCGTTTATTGATTTAGAAAATCTATGCTTGTCGTTTCTGGCTTGTGAAGATTGAAGTGTGAGGACTGAAGTGGTTGGCTTCTAGAAACATTTGTTTAGAGATTGAAGTGGTTGGCTTCTAGAAACATGTGTGTGAAGATTGAAGTGGTTGGCTTATATAAACATCAATGTAAAGATTGAAGTGGTTGGCTTATATAAACATCGATGTAAAGATTGAAGTGGTTGGCTTCTAGATACATTTGTGTGAAGATTGAAGTGGTTGGCTTCTAGAAACATCGATGTAAAGATTGAAGTGGTTGGCTTCTAGAAACATTTGTGTGAAGATTGAAGTGGTTGGCTTCTAGAAACATTTGTGTAAAGATTGAAGTGGTTGGCTTCTAGAAACATTTGTGTGAAGATTGAAGTGGTTGGCTTCTAGAAACATTTGTGTGAAGATTGAAGTGGTTGGCTTATATAAACATCGATGTAAAGATTGAAGTGGTTGGCTTCTAGAAACATTTGTTTGAAGATTGAAGTGGTTGGCTTAGAGAAACATTTGTGTGAAGATTGAAGTGGTTGGCTTCTAGAAACATTTGTGTGAAGATTGAAGTGGTTGGCTTATATGAACATCGATGTAAAGATTGAAGTGGTTGGCTTCTAGAAACATTTGTTTGAAGATTGAAGTGGTTGGCTTCTAGAAACATTTGTGTGAAGATTGAAGTGGTTGGCTTCTAGAAACATTTGTGTGAAGATTGAAGTGGTTGGCTTCTAGAAACATGTGTGTGAAGATTGAAGTGGTTGGCTTATATAAACATCAATGTAAAGATTGAAGTGGTTGGCTTCTAGAAACATTTTTGTGAAGATTGAAGTGGTTGGCTTCTAGAAACATTTGTGTGAAGATTGAAGTGGTTGGCTTATATAAACATCGATGTAAAGATTGAAGTGGTTGGCTTCTAGAAACATTTGTGTGAAGATTGAAGTGGTTGGCTTCTAGAAATATTTTTGTAAAGATTGAAGTGGTTGGCTTCTAGGAACATTTGTGTGAAGATTGAAGTGGTTGGCTTCTAGAAACATTTGTGTAAAGATTGAAGTGGTTGGCTTCTAGAAACATCGATGTAAAGATTGAAGTGGTTGGCTTCTAGACACATTTGAGTGAAGATTGAAGTGGTTGGCTTCTAAAAACATTTGTGTGAAGATTGAAGTGGTTGGTTTATATAAACATCGATGTAAAGATTGAAGTGGTTGGCTTATATAAACATCGATGTGAAGATTGAAGTGGTTGGCTTCTAGAAACATTTGTGTGAAGATTGAAGTGGTTGGCTTATATAAACAACGATGTAAAGATTGATGTGGTTGGCTTATATAAACATTTGTGTAAAGATTTAAGTGGTTGGTTTATATAAATATAGGTGTAACTATTGAAGTGGCTATTTTCTAAACATAGATGTAAAGATTAAAGTGATTATTTTTATAAAATTGTGTAAAGATTTCATTTATTGTCCTTGAGTGTGCTTTATGTGGTCGGCTAATAAGCTAATAACAAGGGTATTAATTAATTTCGATTTAACTACACTTCTTTTAAGATTTGAGAATAGTACTTAGGAGTTCATCTTTTACTATCCTAATATATAAAACCCCACGTTCGCACATCTCTCTCTCTCTCTCTCTGTCTGTCCGCAAAATATTTTCGCCGGACATCACGTCAGAATCGGCAGCGATATATGAAGAACTTTTTACGGACTTTTGTTGAAAATAATATGTTAGATGTTTTAAATGTATAACCACAATTTTATTTAAAGAAGAAAAATAAAAAATAAAGGCGTATTTGAATATAGAGAACAAGTATTATTTATGCAACCGGAAAAGTGTATAAGCTTGAAGAACGCATTTAACAATGACGTCGCTTATTGTTTACACTAAAACACTAAAACAAGAGCACGAAACTGATGACGTCATCTTCCGAGTTTAGAATTTTAAAAAATGAACTATTTCATTCAAATATGATTTAGAGCTATGTACGCTATGAAATGTATACAATACGATTTTCTCGGCCTAAACTTAAAAAAAAAATATTTTATCTATTTGGATTCTAGATCTAGAGATTCTAGATCTTGATCTAGATGATCTATAAATAAAGCTAAGTTGTCGGGTGCCCGATAGGGCACTTCCCGGCGCCGCAGGCGCTTAAAATTTGGCAGGATCTTGCCTTGGGGCGACAGAACACGGGGGCCGGTTGGCCGAAAAGTCTACGATGAGGGGGTCAAAACTGACCTCGACTGACCGGCGCCTTATATGGGCGAATTAATTAAACATTCAAATTCTCAATGTTTTCGAAAGCCTAAGCGAAGCTGGGCAGCATGCCTAGTTTTATAGTAATGGTTGTAAAATGTAAACTTTTTTTTTCAAAATTCGAGAAGAGGGGAAAAAACTCATCTCGAAATTTCAATTCTGAGAAGTAACTCCTGATATTAAAATAGGAGTAGAGTCCCTTGGTCAATACGATTACAAGCTTAATAATTTCCGTTTTCGCCGTTTTTTCATCCGAATTATTCTCTACTAAACGTTATTAAAAAAGAATTTCATTGGACGCTGATCTTTTCAATAGGAATTCGTTTTAGTGGCATATAAAATTAATTATGAATATATAGGAAAATGAAAATAAATATTTAAAATTATAAAACGATGTGTGTAACTCATATCAGTCATACTTCATCCTTGGTGGCACAGTTATATATATTGTTGCATTGTTTTTAATACAGTCAGAATTTTTTTTTAAATTATATTTTTTTCCAAAAAAAAAATGATTGTATGCTGAGGTTAAATTAAAATAGCAGAGACAGATCGGTATGGACAGGCCGGACGTTAGAGTATATCTCCTCACAACGAAGGTTCAAATCTCGCACACCTAACTTTGGGGTTGAGATGAAAGCACTAACAAGTTGATCACCAGGCGTATTCATTCCGAAACAAGTTCAGAAGTCAAGGAAGATTCCAAAATCTATTTTTTTTCTCTGTCTGTCCCCTCCCCTCCCTAATAACATATACAAATGTATGAATGGAAGAAATTCAGGGATTAACTTGACGATAATCCGCTCCGACGGGTGTCATTTGGATTCACCGTTTGCAGACACGGAAGGAGAGAGCAAAAAAATGTAGCATTTTTTTTTTAAATTGTGAGTGCATGCGTGAACTTCAATCAAAATATTGAGTGCATGTGGTGTCGAAGGTCAGGTCATCTAAAATTAGCATATGCCAATTTTTAAAATGGTTTGTGTCTGTTTACTTATTTAATAAAACAAAGCAAGTTTTTTTTTTTTTTTTTTAAATCGCAACCAACGTGTTAAACACTGATAAAACTAACATGACTGAGCTGAGATTTACGAAGGTCTCGTGTTCGGATCCGTGTATCGTCCCTTTATTTTCCGCCTTTATTTACAATAATGGTGGACTCAGTGACGTTCTACTGACTTGAACCCGGATTCGAACTCAAGGACGCTAGAACACGCAGTCTCTAGAAAAATGATGACAGCTAACAGTAATTTATAATCTACGGGTAAGCTCAGGTAATATAATTAATTTATTTTTTTTATTTTTGTTGTTGAGCTAGACTTTTAAATAACTTTGAGTAATGCTTTTTGTTTATTAACAGAAAAGTAATTCTCAGCTGACAATCAACACCACCACTTCAACATCAATACGAATAAAGAGCAAACAATGGAAATTGATCAAAGGCGTTATAGTTTAATTTGTGGGAAGATTTAAAATTTCTCATTTATCCTCCGTAAAACAATGTTATAATTGCTCTTTCGTATTTTATTAAAAACGCGCCGACCCGCGGCATATCATACGCCGCTATTTAGTTGTTGTTTTTTCCACTTCTCAGTTATTCATAATTTGTGTATTCGACACTACCAACGCTGCCACTGAAAATATTTCTTTAAAACACTATAAGTAGCTCGTTAAGGACGATAACCCCCCCCCCTCCGTTTAAGTAAACTCCACTTAGTTACCCCCCCCCCCCCCCCGCTACGTTTAAAATCGTTTCAAACTAAATTATCTGCCCATAATAGTCGTCACTAAACCCGGTTCTGTTTGTAAACATTTAGAGTGAACCACAGCTAACCAGACCATGTAGGGGTGGGGGTGGTAGGGAGCGCGTTTACAGCTTGTTTTCTTGGCGCGTTTGCAGCTTGTTTTCTAGCGTCTCCCAGAAGAGAATTATATATATAGATAATCAAAACGTTATAAGACAAACACAAACTTTGACCCAAGATAAATATGTCTTCCATTATTTTCGATTGGTCATTTAGCTTTTTCTTAATTCTTAAGTCATGTTATAGTTAGACTTGTGCGTTTGTGTCGTAACAGATCCTTATCTCTGCATTTTTTAAATCTTTGCTTTAGCCAAAAGTTTTTGTTGAATAAGGATTTTTATTGACTATTTAGTCATCATTTTCTTATCTAAAATGTTTAGATAGCTATAAAAAAAACTTGAGTTTTTTTTTTCAATGATAATCAGATAGCTATCTAGTATGAGTAATCGTTTTCAATAATTACAAATTATGAAAATCTGGATAAAATACAAAGATGTGTTAAGTAGAACTACCTTGTTGTGGGGTATTTTTTCTTGCATTTCTATTCGCTATCGTTGAAAAAGCCAATATGATGTCACGGTATAGCATTAAGCGACTATA
Organism: Physella acuta; assembly: GCF_028476545.2. Taxonomy (NCBI): domain Eukaryota; kingdom Metazoa; phylum Mollusca; class Gastropoda; family Physidae; genus Physella; species Physella acuta. Next base: position 1,030,571 of record NW_026732161.1, on the reverse strand, counting down.
TGCTCCGCAGTAAACAGCCGTGTGAATTTCCTAACAAAACGTGGTTTACCTAGAATAAAGTTATATATGCATTTAGGGTATGGGATGGCGTGGCCTAGCGGTAAAGAGCTAGATTGAAATTCGGGTTCAAATCAGTAGAACGTCCCTGAGTCCACCCAGCTCTTTTGAGTATCAAACTCACTTTAGGGGAAAACAAAGGCGGCTGGGTCACACTGTCCCTCAATATGATGAGGTCCCTAAAACAGATGAACTCTACTTCATCTGAACCATATGTCTTGAGCACAAACAGAAAAAGACGATGATGTATTTAGAGACAACCCTTGTTTGTTTATCTGTAGTGACCTATATTGTCACAAATCCCAACACACATCTATAAATAAAATTCTAAAAAAAAGAATATATTTTAATCCCAACATAACACCTGCGTAGGCTGTGTTTAAAACAAGCACTAATCTGGTTAATATTGGCATTTGCATGATGGAAAATGATGTAGCTGTTGGCGTGATTCAGACGCACAAGCATTATCTGGTAATCGTTACATCGCCTCGAGATTTTTTTCGGAGGAAAAATAAACAACAAAACGATGTCTCGTAAAAAGGACAAGAATTACTTCTGTGAACTGAAAGGGAAGTAAAAATTGTGGTCAGTAGATCGGTGTTGTATCATACGGCTCTACATGATATGGACATTGCAGTTTGTTCTAACTATGTTTTAAAGTATTTTAAACTGACTTTGGACATAGTTTGTTTTATGAAGAGATGTTTGTATTTTAGTAGGTCAGATGTATGAGTAGGTCAGATGCAAGAGTAGGTCAGATATATGAGTAGGTCAGATGTATGAGTAGGTCAGATGTATGAGTAGGTCAGATGTATGAGTAGGTCAGATTGATATATAAGTAGGTTAGATGTATTACTAGGTCTGATGTATGAGTAGGTCAGATTGATATATGCGTAGGTCAGATGTATGAGTAGGTCAGATTGATATATGAGTAGGTCTGATATATGAGTAGGTCAGATGTATGAGTAGGTCAGATGTATGAGTAGGTCAGATTGATATATGAGTAGGTCTTATATATGAGTAGGTCAGATGTATGAGTAGGTCAGATGTATGAGTAGGTCAGATGTATGAGTAGGTCAGATGTGTGAGTAGGTCAGATTGATATATGAGTAGGTCAGCTGTATGAGTAGGTCAGATATATGAGTAGGTGAGCTGTATGAGTAGGTCAGATGTATGAGTAGGTCAGATGTATGAGTAGGTCAGATTGATATATGAGTAGGTCAGATGTATGATTAGGTCAGATGCATGAGTAGGTCAGATGTATGAGTAGGTCAGATGTATGAGTAGGTCAGATGTATGAGTAGGTCAGATACATGAGTAGGTCAGATGTATGAGTAGGTCTGATGTATGAGTAAGTCAGATGTATTAGTAGGTCAGATGTATGAGTAGGTCAGATGTATGAGTAGGTCAGATGTATGAGTAGGTCAGATGTATGAGTAGGTCAGATGCATGAGTAGGTCAGATGTATGAGTAGGTCTGATGTATGAGTAGGTCAGATGTATGAGTAGGTCAGATGTATGAGTAGGTCAGATGTATGAGTAGGTCAGATGCATGAGTAGGTCAGATGTATGAGTAGGTCTGATGTATGAGTAGGTCAGATGTATGAGTAGGTCAGATGTATGAGTAGGTCAGATGTATGAGTAGGTCAGATGTATGAGTAGGTCAGATGTATTAGTAGGTCAGATGTATTAGAAGTCAGATGTATGAGTAGGTCAGATGTATGAGTAGGTCAGATGTAAGAGTAGGTCAGATGTATGAGTAGGTCAGATGCATGAGTAGGTCAGATGTAATTGTAGGTCAGATGTATGAGTAGGTCAGATGTATGAGTAGGTCAGATATATGAGTAGGTCAGGTGTATTAGTAGGTCAGATGTATGAGTAGGTCAGATGCATGAGTAGGTCAGATTGATATATGAGTAGGTCAGATGCAAGAGTAGGTCAGATATATGAGTAGGTCAGATTGATATATGAGTAGATCAGATATATGAGTAAGTCAATGTTCAAGAATATCAGGTTACATATACATGTAATATCAGGAAATATACATTATTTATAAACGAGACTGGACGTTAAAATACACCGTCATATTATAACAGCTACTCTATCAAAAAGGGATATATTTCCCAACGTCCAAACCTATTTCAACTCCTTCTATAGAATCATAACCCTAAAACGCAATTATCAATATTAAATATCGAAGTATACTACTTTACATGAGTAGATCACGCTTATCTATCAATATGAATCTTAAATTTTCATGAAAAGAAGATAATAAATATCTGCTTTAAACAGAAACGAATTGTAAACAATTTGAAACGAAAACGTTCATTCGTGAATAACATGTAAACAGCGTACTTACTGTGACGTTGGTAGATGCTAGATTTAGAGAAGTGATGCGTAGGTAAATTCTGCATATGTTAAACTGCACCTATAGTATTTATTAATGCGTGTCGTAAATAAAGCCGTTTAATGATCTTTTCTCGCTCAAGGTGGAAAATATGAAAAACGCGTAACAGTACACTATAATTAAGAATTAACTAAAAGTGCATAATGTCTTAGAAACATAATTTTTTTTTTTTGCCAACGCGTTGAATTTAATCTTGTATTTAAAATATCAAAGTAACAAAAAAAAAATCTTATGATGGTTAGAAAATCGATACAGAAATTAAAAATGAATAGCCACTCAATTGTGTTTATCGTTTCAAGTTTGTCGAGATCAAGACTTTGATATGAGCAGAATCCATTCCTTCGATACAACGTGGCATTATCTTTGAATTGAATTCCTTGTTCTTAATTTTATGCAATGCTTCATTTTTTTTCTATCATTATCCCCGTTTCCTCACCCCACCCGCCCCCCTTTGTCGCTGTAATAAGAGACCCGGTCCATGTAATCATGCTCTGTCCATGTAGTGTCCAGAGAATTGTGTCTACCGACATGCAGACACGCCCATAAAAAAATGGCCGCCAGGGACTAGAGCCCTCTGATAATCGCTTTTGTTTTCCCAGGCGGCTTATTAGACGGGACGATTTTTTAATTGACAAATTTTAAATTTCTGTTTCCTCTATGTTTGGAGTTTGTATAAAATACATTTAACACAAATCAAAATGGTCAAAGCAAAAGTAAAATAACTTCATACATATTGAAAAATTAAAAATAAATGTCCACAAGATTCACATAATGGAGCACAATTTACATAGCTTTGAAGAAACGTGGGTAGCTTGTACAATCCTAGTACGTGTGTTCGATGCATAATAAAGTGACCCATGCTTTTTCTTAGAGTTATTTAAATAGAGAAGTATAATCTTAATTTAAAGACAATCTTTTTAATATTTTACATTCTCATATGTCTTAACATACGAGTCATGTTTAAAATTTATCGGTTACTAGCCCTGCTCTGGCTTCTGTGAAAAACCTTTCTGTTAAAGACCATTACCTGTGTGTTTATTAATCATCATAAACCCGACATTGCCCCCCCCCCCCCCCCAAACCACAACCAACCAAAACCTAAACAACAAAACGCAAACTAAACGCTAACACAATTACAAATACAAACGAAAACAAAACCCTAAAACCAAACCCAACCACAACCACAAACACCAATACAAACACAAAGAAAAAACAAACAAAAAAGCAAACGAAAACAAAAACCTAACAACAAACCCAACCACAACCACAAACACCAATACGAACACAAAAAAAAAAAACGAAAAAGCAAACGAAAACAAACCAAATCCAAACGCAAAACCAACCACAAACACAAATACAAACCCAAAGATAAAAATACAAACGAAAACGAAAAAAGAAAGAACAAAAACGAACCAAATCAAAACGCAACCACTAACGCAAACCCGACCTAAACACAAAGAAAACACTAACGCAAAAATAAACGCAAAGTGCTCACAGTCTAGCCCGGGGCGGAATCGCCTGTTTCAGCTTAATAAACGACTATAGTACCCCAACTTATTCATAGTCCTTTGCACTCACTTAAACGAACGTAGGCGCGAAACCGAACACGGGAGGCCCGGGGCCCCAAATAGCACCCTTTCTGGGCGCCAGAGGACGCCCGGATTCGATTCACTTAAAGACTATAGTAACCTTTCTTATCCATACTCTATCGCACTGTTTAAAGCGAAATTATGCACCATAGCGCTCACAGGATAGCCCAGAGCGCCAAATTGAACCCTGGTGGGGCGCCGGCGGACGCGCCTGTTTCAATTTAATGAACAATTATAATACTCCAAGCTTAACCGTAAAATACCTACAACATTTGCACTTGATCAATCCCCGCTAATTATGTAATTATTTTTTTACCAACACCAAAACAAAGTAATAAAAAGTAAATTCTTTTCCACTAATGCAATGTTTTGTAAAGGGAAGTAATTGTGTTTTCCTAATTTATCAAAAGGAAGTAAGTGCTAAAGGACTAAATATAAATAATTTTCAGACATAATTAGAATTTTTGTAAAAGATTATATTTTTTTAAAAATTGTGTTTAATGAACATGCCGACAATTATTACTATCAGTTTGAAAAATGAAAATTATTTCCCAACACTTTCAATAGTAATTTTGTAACTCATAAATGTAGACTATGAGCACGATAATAATCTAACACTTAAATCCATTGAAGTATGTCCACGACAAACAAACTTATTACATGTTACATACAGAATTGAGCTTTATATATTAGATGTAGAAATGGTTCATAATTTGGTGTTAATGTGCAGCCTATGAGGAAGGCAAAGTAAAAACAAAAAGACATAAATACAAAATAAAAATAAAAACATGTAAAACAAGAGATATTTTTGAGAGCATAGAGCATTTGATTTCTTTTGTTTTTTGTTGTTGTCTTTGTGCAAATTATATATATATATATACATATATATATATATATATATATATATATATATATATATATATATATATATATATATATATATATACAGAGATAAGTAAAGAGAGAGATAAGAGCGATCAGGCCTATAGATATAGATATGTATACATTGATTATTTGTCATGTCTAATCTCGAATGAATGACCACAATCATCATGTTAGAGCTCTTTACGGCAGAAACGATCACACAAAAAATGTAACAAAGCGATGATTTCCTGTGAGTGCGAACGATCTCCAAGCGAGGATGAAAAGCCGTCTGACATGCACACAGAGACAGACAAACTGTCATACAAACATTGGGGTGGCAGTTTCTCGATTTATGGGGTGAAGTTATCGACGATGAGTGATGATTATGTAAAAAAATTGTTGCTCTGAGAATTCGAGTTTTTTCGAGGGGACAGTGTCTAAAATCGAACGTCTGGGTCTAGTTTTTGAGGGCTGTAGGTTGGTGATGTAAGCTGTGTAATTTTTTTTCTTTTTTCTGATAACCCAAAAAAAAAAATTATATTAACTCAAGTTTAAGTATGTGACAGCGTTGTTAAATTGTAGAGCGTTTGGCTACTATCACGAAAATAACGAGTTCAGATCTCGGTGGTACCTGGCATACGTTGGAGAAAGTAAGTTGCTTACCACACAATCCCTTTATATGCCGCGGTAGACAACATATGAACTCTACTTCACCTGCCCCATGGATCTTTAGACTTCAAAGGCTAGCTTTATTCTCTTTTCAAGTTAAGTGACCTTAGTGCAGGAATGATACACTTGCAAGTTAAAAGTATTTTTGTGCTGACAGTGTAGCTGAAGTTAAGAGACCTCTTTTCGCTTTTTGTGTGTGCGTTTTTTTCTGTTTGCGCTTTTTTCTGTTTGCGCTTTTTTCTGTTGCGCTTTTTTTCCGTTGTGCATCTTTCTGAGAACCCCCCCCCCCCATTTTAATACACAAATAGGCTGGTTTAAAATTTCAAAACTTGGCGGGTTATGAAGCATTTGAAGTGAAGAGCTCGCCTGTTCAGTGACGTCATCCTATGAAATATAGTGTGATCTACACTAAGCCCAGCCGTCTTTAGCTCCCCTAACAATAGCCAGGAAATCATCCGGGACTTTATACAGAATTCAACAAGAGATCCGAATTTGTCGTGCGTTCTACCGTCCAATCATGCTGTCTCTTATGTTTTATAAATGCGATGTTTAATGTCATTTATAATTAAAAAGTAATTATATGATTGATAAACTATACAATTTTCATTTAAATACTAGCCAATAGTGTCTTTATTTTTCAGTTTTTATACAAATGTATAATCACCATTTTAAAGGAGATCATTGCTGAAATCACTGCACTTTCGCAAACTTTTTTGGAGGATGGCTCATCAAAAACAATGCTATTGTCTGATTAAGCTATTTAATTTTTTTTAAAGATATTATATTACCAGAAGAATTTTAAAAGTCCATTTCATAACGTTTAATTTTATTTTTGTATGAAATGCAGCGAGCGTGCATCACGAAACAGCTGATTATAATACAATGGATATTAATCTTCTGTATTGCAGTAAATTATTTATCTTGTCTTTTGACGATCATGAAGTATTACATCACAACCGTTTGCGTTATCGTTTATCACAAAGGCTACTTCTTAGTGGAAAGTACTTATATAAATTGATTTATAAATTGATCTTTGCTAAGTAAAACAAAAGTTTATTTATATTCTTTGAGATAAAAAAAATTATATAAATGTTAACTTTTTCACTCTCATTGATTGACCCTCGGAAGTGGGGCGAATAGACTGATTGACCCTCGGAAGTGGGGCGAATAGACTGATTGACCCTTGGAAGTTGGGCGAATAGACTGATTGACCCTCGGAAGTGGGGCGAATAGACTGATTGACCCTCGGAAGTTGGGCGAATAGACTGATTGACCCTCTGAAGTGGGGCGAATAGACTGATTGACCCTCTGAAGTGGGGCGAATAGACTGATTGACCCTCGGAAGTTGGGCGAATAGACTGATTGACCCTCTGAAGTGGGGCGAATAGACTGATTGACCCTCGGAATTTGGGCGAATAGACTGATTGACCCTCTAAAGTGGGGTGAATAGACTGATTGACCCTCTGAAGTGGGGCGAATAGACTGATAGACCCTCGGAAGTGAGAAGAATAGATAGATTGTCCCAGCAGGCTGTGATTAGTCTGTGTGGTCATTAGCTCGTAGATTCGCCAATACATTCCGGTCTCTTCATTGTCCATCTGTAATGGCCAGCTCTTGCTATTAATCCACTATCTGCCTCTAGACCGTGTTGTTTAACGAAGATTGTGTATTGCTGACACTGTGTCTATATCTCAGCTTTTTGACATTACCCAAATAGTTTGTGCTCACGATAATTTAAGTGTGAAATAAACGTTATTTATTATTTATAGTTAAATTATAGGGCGGATAGTGAAACAAAAACACAAACAAAAAAGTCGAGTCTGTATAACATATATATATATATATATATATATATATATATATATATATATATATATATATATATATATATATATATATATATAAATAAATAAATATATATATATATATATATATATATATATATATATATATATATATATATATATATATATATATATATATATATATATATATATATATATACACACATATATATATATATTTATATATATATATTCGACACAATTGTAAAGCTATATCAAACTATGTTTACCATCAGCATTAGTCTCGCATCCATCGTTTATTTTCTAAGAATACAAAGAAATAAACCGGTAGTGATCTCCCCTAAACTTTCTCGAATATTCTTATATAAAACAACAGGGGATGGTAACTGGGGATATAGTTATGATCGTTAATCCATTTTAAATACTGAAACTTTTAAAAATAGAATAGAATCTCAGTAAAAAACAATTGCGCACCAAGCGAACGCCTAATAAAGGTGTGTATAATAGTGCGCAATAGTATTAGTACTTTATAAATTTACATTAGTTTTTTGAGAAATCGGAAGTAGCGTAAAGTACTACTTCCGGTCAACGGAAATTACTCAAAATTTAACAGAAGGTAGAGAATTAGATCTTTTACTTACATGTGAAATTTCATTTATCTATCTGAAATAGTACTCAAGTTATAGGCTTTTGAAAAATTCAAAGTAGAAAAAGTACCACTTCCGGTTATCCGAAATCGCTCAAAAGTTGATACGGATCTACGATTTTGATATAATACTTGTATATGAAATTTCATCAACCTAGCTGTAACGGTACTCAAGTTATCGTGTTTACACACGGACACACACACACACACACACACACACACACACGGACACACAGACATACGGACAAGATTGCAAAATTATGTTTTTCCGTATCAGTGAGATGTAAAACGTCGAGATTTGCAAAAATCTCGATTTTTTTTTTTTGCACGATTACAAGACTTTCTCTATACTTCGTATATACGAGAAAGTAAAAAACATGATTGCTCGTATTGATTAGCTTTACGTCTGTAATTTTTCTACACCAGCGACTCTAGACATTCACAAATCATTCACCGTCTTAATCTCTTAATACCACCCACACCCCTGCCCTCCCCCCCCCCCCGCCCCCAGTATTGTCATTCTCCTGTCGTGTTCTAAACATTTTCTTTGAAATATTTTAAACCCACCACGTCCCTGTAATTGAAAATTTTATTTTTTGGTTCGAGTTTATTAAATATCGTCCTGCTCGCTGTCTGTACGTTTTTATATAATTGGGTTCCTGAAAATAAATCAAGCCATGCTAATTTGCAGGTTACGACGATCTAGATTCTCAAACTCCGGGGTTTCCCGCTCGCTATTTTAAAATAGGAACGTGTATTCCGTTCAAACGATAACCATTTAAAAAATAAAAGATTTTCAAAGCGATAAAAATACAGGAATAATTGAATAGATACACGCACAATTAGAAAAAAAGAAGAAAGTGAGATTGTTTTTAAAGACATTAGAATTTTTTTGTTCAATATTTTGCTTACAGGCAACGTTTTAATGTATTGTTTCTAACTAAAAATGGCTGTAAGATGCGTCATCATTTCCGATTATAGTTTATTACGTCATATGATGTAACTCTCAAAACACTTTTTTTACACGAGCGATAGATTAAGATTAGATAACAGCGGATCGAAACTCGTGTCTTGTGGCGTCTAAGCGTTTCCTTATCGGTGCCAGACACAGAGACAGTGCATGAACAATCGTCACACTAAATGTAACCTAATACAGTAAAAGTTTCAAAATTGTGTAAATGTTAAGTAGAATACTATCAACAACATATGGAGGAACACAGATTAGGTACGTGCATTCAAATTTTATCTTTTTTCATATATCATTACAGTCTGCTAAACTGTGTCTACATTTATTGTAGCTATATCAATACTAATTTGTGTGTTTTTTCTCGTTCTATCTCGTCTTTTTTTTTTACCCTATCCTATCCATCTCCCTACCCTCTATGTATCATTATATTCTTCCCTCACTTTTACTTGTACAGTAATCTTTTAAAAAATATATATGGCCTATAAAATTTATCATATTTAATCATTTTACTTTTTTACTTTTCTTTTATTTTATTTCCTGCCGTCATCCATTTTAATATAACAATGATGTCATCTAGTTATGCACGTTTTTGTAATATGATGAATTGTAAATCGAAAACCTCGATGTAAATGAAATATATTTTAGAGATAGATATATCTGTGATAAGAATCAGATATTTCTATAATGTATTATGGCATTTTTAGCATGTCCCAAATATTTTTTTTTTTAAATATTCCCAAAAGTTTTATTTTATTTTATTTTATTTATTGTATCATGTTTTGATAAAATAAAAATTATTGGTTTATTGCTGTATGATAAAATACGTTTAGGGCCATAGAGATATTTTTAAGGGTAGTGTGTTTAATAAGTTGGAAGTTGGTATATACACCATAAACCAAAATATTTAATCAATGATATTATTATTTTACAGACATAAAACAAAATAAGTTCGAGTATAATTATCGAATTGAGTTTTTCTTTTTTAATTCACACAAAAATGATTACATTTGTACATTAAAGCAGAAGTTAGATCCCCTAAACTTTTAAAATTATTCGTATATAATAGTAAGGGTTGGAATATCATTGTTAATGGTTTAGTTTATTGATATGGAAGGTAAGTATGTGATAAAACCTCCAGTTTAAAAAAAAAAGAGTCGCGAAACATTATTGGAACACGCTGCTTTCTGAGAATGTGATTACAAATTATGAATGCTTTTAGAATCAGGGTAGAAAGTATCATTTCCGGTTACTGAAAATCACTCTAAATATACTCAATGAAATAAAATGGTGTCATTTGTAAAAATCTTGGTTTCGATTCGTAGCCCGATTACAATTACCCAGCTCCAACATTTGTTTACGACAAAGTAATAAAAAAAAGAAAAAAAAAAGAAATAATTATACTTGGTTGTCGATAATTTGGCTAACAAAACTACGTATCTGACAAAGATTTACACAAATCAGGCTATAAACATTTATTGGTAGCTGACTTCTCAGGTAAGAAGATCGATAGGTTGGCATGAAATTTAAGGACTACCAAAGTAGGATAACAAAGAAATAATGATATTTGCCCAGATATAGGGCTGGTAAGTAGGTCACCAACCAGTTCTATGGCTCACGTATATTTTATTGAGCCGTAGAACTGGTTGGTGACCTACTTACCAGCCCTATATTGATACGTACCACACAAAAATATATTAAGCAGCTTTAAAAGGTGATAAGAATGATGCGCAACGGAAAAGTGTGCAAGTTAAAAGTGCGCACCGAAATTAAGGGAGTTTATTTTCATCTAATTGATCATTTATAAACGTTAACAAAGAATGACTACATATACCTTCTAGCATAACAAAACATCTATTTAAAAATGTGACAGAATTAAAATGTATTAGTATACTTTGTTTACATGTGCGCATGTTTCTGTTAGCGGAGTATTCGACTGCGCAAGTTTCCGTTTCCGCATTTATCTAAAAACGCTTTAAACATATACACTACGCTTGTGTAAACACACGCATATTTCTATTTTAGTCTACACCACACTGCTCTTAACACAGCGCAGACACTGTTTCAAAGAGCTAAGATGTAATTAAAAAATGCATGTTGAAATGTAATCTAATTACAAAAATAACACGCATTAAGGACGGCGTTAAAATAACGGAGTTTCACGGGTAATATGAATGGCATGCTTCATTAGAAAACACTAATGAAGTAGGCTTGTAATTAACGGGACTTGAACGTTGATTAACGTTTACTAAGTATTGGGAAACCCCGTTCGGATTTTTTTTTTAATTCGCGAGTTAAGAAAAATGTTATTTTTATATTTTCTTTCCTAACTTCAAATGTTGACAAACAATGTTTCAAAACAGAAGTTACCGTTTTAAAGTGCGTGTTAAAATGTAGTAGAATTGAGCTTACAATTTTGATATGGCGTGCTTAGATTGAAGGTTAGGCCGAGCCGCAAGCAACGCACCAACAAAAGTAAAAATACAAACTTTAAACTTAATTTTTTTTTTTAAACTAAACAACGTTGATCAAATGAATGTGGAAGAGTTACGAAATGTTAGTAGCAATGTTAGCTAAATGTCAGTATGTCAGTATAAACAAAGTTTAGTATAACGCGATGTGATAGCTACAAAATAAATACCAACATCTGCTTTATAACAATAGAGAAACGGAACGATGGGTTATAAACTGTGTATATAAATTGTTTTGTTTATACAAAGTGGACTTTATTTGTACAAGAAAAGAGACAAACACGAACTTTCCGTTAAAGGTTTTAAAAATCAACATTAAAATAATTTGAAAACTTTTTATCAATTTTTTAAACCTATTCTGATTTTGATGTTATACTTTGGCTGCGCTATTCACATAAGCATAACACTTCTGTTTTGGGTGGTATAGTTGCAAAAAATGTTATACTTTATTATATGGGTCGCATGTTATAATGTACCTATTATAAGTTTATTTTTGGTTGCTTGGTTTAAAAAATGTTACACTTTCTGCTTTGGGGTGCCTATATTAGTGTACCTATAACAAGACGATTTTGGTTCGTAGAGTTTAAAAAATGCAATACTCATTTTTGGGGAGCCTGTATTAATGTATCTATAGCTAATCTGTTGTTTTTTTGGGGTTTTTTTTGTCGTCTCTTACCCATACTCAACTTATTATGTTTTCGATTACTTTTTGTCTCACAATGAGATTCATCAGTCTAAAGTCGCCATTAAGAATTATATAATTATGAATGCGTAATTCCCAACATCTGACTAACCGTCTTCCACGACCTCAGGGAAAAGAATGTTAACTATAATGTCGGCACACAAACGTAAACACACTCCGACTCTAATATTTCTGGGGGTGAAACCATCACAACAGTCCTCGTCACGTGACTCCCGCTGCAACAAACGTCAGGCGAACGTAAGGCAATCTTGTAGCAATTACCCCATCCCCCATCAACACCAGACCGCCATCCTGTACCTCAAGTACCGCCCCCAACCCTCCCACCCCACCCCCAGCTCAGAGTCTGTGCGGGGTATTACCTCATTACCTCGCCAGCATGACATTAAGGGTTAATCACCCGCCTCTTTAGCTTACACAAGTTAAACATGTTCTTTACGAACGAACGATGAAAACAAAACAAAAATAGTTTAATTAGTTTGTATATGTTTACCTATATAATAGGGGCTCAAATATGCAGTTTCATAAACAGGAACTAAATACGAAAATAAAAATGGTTTAATTAGTTATTTTAATTTAATTTTCGTAAAACAGGTTGAAATGGTATGCCTCACAAAAGAAATAAAATATGAAGATTTAAAAAATAGTTTAATTAATGTGCATACGCATGTTTATGTAATACATACTCCTATATAAAAAAAATAATCTGCGGAACAGGAACTTGTTTTAAAAACAAAATCTACATTTAAAAATACTGAATTCGATTATTTAGGTAATATTGACCGAAATATGCGCAGCTATACAAAATGCTATTACATATATTGCTATGGCGGATATTTCATACACACATAATGTTAACCATTATTGTTAATAATGACTGATAAAAGCTTCATTATTGTTATACATTATTATACAAACAAAAACATATAGGCCTACACCTTAAATGACGTCACACAATGTGTGTAAAGGTGTTTATAAACTAGCTTAAACATATTTCTTTACGTTTTTGTTTTTGCTTTAACTTCTTTAGTTAGTCACCAAACAGATTAGGGTTTACGGTTGTGTTTGGTTTTTCTGGCTAATCAATGAACAAAGCTGGTGTTTAGATCTATTCATTAAATAGAATCTGCGATAAAAGCTTACGCGGATAGACTAAGAGTTTCTCCACCTGTCCCCATGTGTATCCAATCTTCTTGGTGTCATCTTCCAGGTCACGGCTCTAGTTGGTCAAGAAATGTTCGTAGCATTGAAAAAAAAATCGATTTAGCTTAAAAGTTTATAAAGAAAGCGCCATAGTGGCAACTTTGTTAAACTAGTATTTTCTTGTAAGACCATCTGTTGTTGATTTTCTCTAATTATATCTTAGCCCCTACACTTTTCCCATCCCTTTAACCCCACCCCTCTACCCCCCCCCCCCCCCCCCCCGTCACCGCCGTTCAGTCTTTTGAATGACTGATTTTTTTTTAATTGAGAAAAAATTTACCTGGGAGTACTTCCGTATAAAACTAACATAACGATAAAAGAAAATAGTATTGGGAAAAAAACATACTCATTATACAAGCGAATCATCAGTTATAACTAACTTCCCCCCCCCCTCTCCCCTGCCATTCTTTTCTTAGTCTTTGATGTAAAAATACATCATGATAGATACGAGCTACTTAAAGAGCAACAAAGTTCAACTCCCTCGACATCAAGTCTAGAGTCCCAACTTTATTACTACCGCAGTATTGTAAGTAACTTTTTTAGTTGCAGACGAGCAGTGAATCTATTTTTAGATCACCTATTTACCAACAGATAAGAAGATAATATCTGCGATAAGCGGACAGGTAATAATGAAAGGTAGTTAGAGACATCGCCAGCAAGACTGAGTAGCGAGGTCTGACTTGTAATCATCTTTGTTGTTGATCTGTACTTGTGTGTGTCTGTGGCTGTGTGTCTGTGTGTGTGTAATGAGGTTATAGGTGTAGTCGTGGGTAGGGGGTGTGGAGTGGGCAGGGAGTGTGGGGGGATCAAAGGAGGGTGGTTGTCTTGTTTTTTTACTGGGTTGGTAAGGTTGGAGGGCGCGTGCCTGCTGAATGTGCTTTTATGTATACCAGCGCTGGAGTTTTTTAAGCTTGAAATCTATTCAACTAAGTAAGGGATGTTGTTGTGATTACAATTGTAGTTTATATGTAAACACACACACACACACAGATACATATATATATATATATATATATATATATATATATATATATATATATATATATATATATAAGTATATATATATATATATATACGTACGTGCGTGTTTGTGCGTATTTATCTAATGAAGACACGACTGTACGTTCAAGAAAACACGTACCTGGTATTACGAATCAATGATATGACAGAATTATATTGTCTCACCTGACTGTTTATTAAAAAATAAATCGATTAATTCGCGTCAACATCATGGTTAAACTGTCGATGGTTAAGTAGAAAAATACGGAATGTTAGCCACCTAAGATACTTGTTATGATGTAGGTCTAATTCGTTTTCTCTTATTGTTTGCTTACAAAATGTAGGTTAAAAAAATACTGTTCAGACATAGCGATTTATTGGGCAATGAAGTATAGTTCATATGTTTATTGACCTCGGCATATAAAGGGAAGGTGTGGTGAGCACTTTGCCCAGTTGCTTTTACTTTCACTAACATGAGTTATGTATAATATGTGTAAGGTACCCGTCAGAGCTGGGTGGACTCAGGGACGCTCGATTGACTTTAACCGAATTCGAACTCGAGCACTTCATGTTACCAGTCTAGCGCTCTACCGCTTAGGCCACGCGGTCCCATAATTGACTTTCTTTTAGAAATACATTTATTTCAAAATTTTACTCTGAAGTTGTATTTGGTAGTTGTAATATCGTAATATTTAGCAAGAATTGACATATATAAAATTAAACTCACTCCATGTTTGATATGTAGATATGTAACTAGTATAGAGGAGGGAGGGGTGTAAGACATAAAATAAGATTACTCAAGCATATGGCGACACTAAAATTTATCGCCTTTCTAATAGTCTCGGTCTGGCTAGCAAAGGGACAGCACTGTCTCCGTCTAACTTTGTTTATTATAGCCTTGCTAGGGTCAACATCCTCTAGTCACGTGAGCTGCAGCTAAAAATAGCTGAGTCAAGTTTCATCTCAACTTTACTGGACGTCGATAAACCTAAGTTAATAAATATTGCGACATTAACAGAAATGAAACAAGTCACAATAACAATTTTTTATTCCTAATGTATGTTCTAATTTGACATTTAGTGTGGTGTTGAGGTTATTAGTTGGATATATTTCTTTTTGAAAGAAATAATGATGTTAGATTATATATTTTCAAAAGCGAGGCATCGATGACGTTATGTTATTAAACAGACAGTCCAAGAATTCGTTGCTAGACCGTGAAGAATAGTTAAGTTCTTCAGAAATTTCGGGTAATCAACAAGTTGGGGAATTTAACAATTTGAGTTAACCAACAATTTGGGTTATTCAACAATTTGGGTTATTCAACAAATTAAGTTATTCAACAATTTGAATGCGTGATATCGTTCAAGGACAAGGGGGGAGTGAGGGGGTGGGGAGGTGGGAGGGTAAGGTTAAATGAAATAATGAAGGTTATTCATACGTACACCCTAAAATACTGCCACTTTAAACTCCCCGCTGGCTATTGGAACGAATAACGATCAAATGCTGGCCAAATTGCGTCTAAAGTGTTGCGTTTGCGTGTGAAAATATAAATTAAGAAATATTTTCCTCCGGGGATATTGTGCGAGCCGCTGTTTAAGACGAACTGACGCTCATTGCATATTTTGTGTAATAGTTTCAAGTCAACATTCCCAGGCTTATAAGAAAGTGTAATGATAGATAAAAAAAAATATTTGAAAATTTAGATTAATATGATCGAGATAGATATAAGCTGAATTATGCAGCGCCTTTTTATATTAGTTCGCCGTACGCAGTTTATTATAAAAAAATATGGCAATATTTCTGCGGAATTTGCGCAGCGTATTTTACGCTATTTAGGAAAATTGCTTCTTTATTGCTTATATTTGAATATATAATTTCCTATCTCACGTCTTCGCGTACTGTAGGTGTTTTAAATCTGCTTCTCCTTCAATGTTATGCATAGGTTATAGGCTTGGATACACAACACACACGGGCATTTCTTGTCCCCCTCAACCCCCTCCCCCCATGTAATCAGCCTCTTACCCGTCTGTTTCCCCGATCCACTTCATCACCACCCCCACCCAGTGTTTCTTCCAGACTTTTTCTCCTGGGGGGGGGGAGGTGGGAGGGACGATATTTTCGGGTGGGGGGACGGACGGACAACATTTCTATATAAATTTCATTTTGTTCGGGGGGGGGGGGGCGGTACACTTTCTTCTGGGGGGAGGGGTCTCCACTCCCAACACCTCCCCCCCCCCCCCCGCCTTGAAAAAACTCTGCCCCCAACCCCCCTCCCCCCCCCCCCCAAAAAAAAACGTTGTTTGAAGCCCCTTTTATAAAATGCTATTGAGTGTGTTGGAGTGGGGTAGGGTGTCTAGAACGGATACATATCTGGTTAGCTTCACAATGTATCATCACCTTGGGAGTAATCATTGTTTTATCGCTGATCTGAATAATACAGTCAAGAATCCTTTTAGTCCTAGCGATCATTTGGGCAGATGAGTGCATATGTTTCTTGACCTCGACATATAAAGGGAATGTGTGGTCAGCCTTTGTCCAGCCGCCTTTACTTTTCTTAACATGAGTTAGGTACCCATCAGCTGGGTGGACTAGGAAACGAAGTTCTGAGTTGGACCCGGATTTGAACTCGCGACTTTCGGGATAGCAGCCTAGCTCTCTACTGTTTAGGCCACGTCGTCCCACGACCTGAAAAATTCTTATACAAAAACATTTGATATAACCATCGTGAAAATGTATTTTATTTTAAAACTGGGCTATTGTCCAGCTAACTACTTATACTACAACCAATATACCCAACACGTTCTTAGCTAAAAATAGAACATCGTTAGATATGCAGTACAAAATTTTACGCCATCAATTGCATAATTACCTACATAAGACGCTTAAAAAATGGCAAGCTATTCGAGACAAACTAAATTAAGATTTTTTTGCCAGACGATTGCAATGTATTTAATCTAAAAATAGATATCTAACATACATGACAGTAAGGAATTGTGGGAATGAAGTTAATTTCGTTTTTCAATTATTGGAGAAACGCATTGTCAATTGTTGTTTTATGTTTCACGTTTTGCGTTGTAGGTTTTTGTCTTTGTGCGATTGAATAGATTTCAGCAACACGGCGTGCTCCGCAGCTATTGAGTTTTCTTTTTGCTAATTTTATAGGCAAGTTTACTAGCTAGAAACATGGAAATGAACGATGTTTACGAGGTGTTTAGATGTTCACATAACGTATGCTAGTATTACATTCACAGGTAATAAATGTATCACCTTTAAGTTAACCCTATATTGCATTGTTTTTATTTGAATATGAATATTTCTTATTTGAACATGATTTTTTTCTGTCATGTTTATGTTATGAGTAGATCATAGATCACTTCTATATGTATAATTTGTAAAAAAAATAAAATGGCATATTGCTTTTGTAGTTAGGCCTATTTTGCACGAATTCACCTACAGTTTTTAAGAATGCATTAGATGTATACATAGCTATGTGAAGGATTTGTATTCAGACTGCAGGAGTTAAGAATACTGATGGAAGTATAATGTAAAAGCGCCGCTTTATAAATACCTTGCGTTTTGTGAAGGAAGGGTTAAGTGAAAGGCTAGATATATCAAGATCTGCTCACCGCGATGTAAAATACATGTGTAATTTTTTAAAAGAGTAGATTTTTTTGGAGATATCTGGATATTGGTTAGAGGCAGTGGGAGACGTGGCCGGGGAGAGGAACAGAGACGGAGAGTGTGAGTGAAAGAAAGATATAGACAAAAGGGATAGAAAGGGAGAAATGGATAGAAAGGGAGAAATTGATAGAAATGGGGGGTCGGCGTGGTCGAGTCGGTAAAGCTCATGGTTGCTAAACCGAAAAGTCTCGAGTTCGAACCCTCGGGCAGATGAGGCTCGTTAGCTGGGGACATCCAGTCTCCTAGGAGAGACAACTCCAAAATCAAACAACTGCTGCCTTGTAGTTTGTTCTTGGTTGGACAAAGGCTATGGAAGCAAATCCAAAAAGAAAAGCTGGCTGAAATCGGAGTCAATGGCCTCAATGGCGCAAAACTAGTTGACACGTAATCCTTAATTGTGACGGAAGCATGGTCGAGTCGGCAAATCTCATGGTTGATAAAATTCGAAAAAGTCTCGAGGTCAAACCCTCTGGCAGATAAGGCTCGATCCCACTCCAGCACTAAAAATTAAGAACGAAGAAGAAGAAGATAGAAATGGATAGAAAAGGGAGAAATGGATAGAAAGGGAGACATGGATAGAAAGGGAGAAATGGATAGAAAGAAAACGAGCTGATATTGATTCAGATCGATTGTATAAACCGTTATTAAATCAAACTAGTTCCTTATTCACTGTCTCTTTTCATTCTGATGTCGAAATAAAACAGTAACTCTACTTCAACTGTCCTAGTTATTGCCAGGTCGGATGTGAGTGTGATTTATGTTAGATGTTGATGAGATTCGATTGGATGTGAGGTTTGATGTGGGTAGTGGCTTTGGTTGTAAACGTTTGATGTGGTTGTGATGTAGGTGGGATGTTGGTTTAATGTTGGTTGGATGTTGGTGTAATGTTAGTTGGATGTTGGAGTAATGTTGGTGTAATGTTGGTTGGATGTTGGAGTAATTTTGGTTGGATGTTGGTGTAATGTTGGTGTAATGTTAATTAGATGTTGGTGAAGTTTTGGTTGGATGTTGGGGTAATGTTGGTTAGATGTTGGAGTAATGTTGGTGAAATGTTAATTAGATGTTGGTGAAGTTTTGGTTGGATGTTGGCGTAATGTCGATGTACTGCTGGTTGGATGTTGGTGTAATGTTTGTTGGATGTTGGTGTATGTTTGTTGTATGTAGGTACATGTTTGTTGGATGTAGGTGAATGTTTGTTTCATTTAGTGTATGTTGGAGGTTGGTGTGTTAGTTGGATGTAGGTGTATGTTTGTTGGATATACGTGTATGTTTGTGGGATGTAGATATGATGTGGTTAGTTTGTTGTTCCGGATGTTAGTTGCGTGTGAGTGATGCGGTTGGATTACGTGGGTGGCATATATAAGTAATGTTAGAGTTATATTTGTAAGATGACTCCATCGATATTAATAAAAAACGAGGCTTTCCAATCAAATCAACTCCAAACAATGAAAACAAACCACCTCGTATATCATTACACTCTATCAACCTTATCGAAGGCGTTGAACACACCGAGCCATATAACACTATTTACGACTACTTATAGTGTATTTTATGTATGTACTATCGCAAACGTTGTCCGATAAGGATAAATTCTGCAATAAAGAATCTATAACAAACAGGTGACCGTTTTTTATTGCCTCTCTCTCCAGCTGTTCATAGAAATTATTAGCACAGTAGGATACTTGTACTTGGCTGTTTCAGTATTTACGTTTAACATTTAAAATATACATAAAACTATAAAATGTATATATATATATATATATATATATATATATATATATATATATATATATATATATACATATATATATATATATATATATATATATATTTAAATTTATTTATTATATTTTTATTTTATTATTTTTTGATTTTTTGATTTATTTATTTATTTATTTATTCATTTATTCATTCATTCATTCATTCATTCGTTCATTCGTTCATTCGTTCATTCGTTCATTCGTTCATTCGTTCATTCGTTCATTCGTTCATTCGTTCATTCGTCCATTCGTCCATTCGTCCATTCGTCCATTCGTCCATTCGTCCATTCGTCCATTCGTCCATTCGTCCATTCGTCCATTCGTCCATTCGTCCATTCGTCCATTCGTCCATTCGTCCATTCGTCCATTCGTCCATTCGTCCATTCGTCCATTCGTCCATTCGTCCATTCGTCCATTCGTCCATTCGTCCATTCGTCCATTCGTCCATTCGTCCATTCGTCCATTCGTCCATTCGTCCATTCGTCCATTCGTCCATTCGTCCATTCGTCCATTCGTCCATTCGTCCAATCGTCCATTCGTCCATTCGTCCATTCGTCCATTCGTCCATTCGTCCATTCGTCCATTCGTCCATTCGTCCATTGGTTCATTCGTTCATTCGTTAATTCGTTCATTCGTTCATTCGTTCATTCGTTCATTCTTTTCGTTCGTTCATTCGTTCATTCGTTCATTCGTTCATTCTTTCATTCGTTCATTCGTTCATTCATCCATTCGATCATTCGTCCATTCGTTCATTCGT